>NW_027457844.1:0-31432 GCF_050624435.1 Tenrec ecaudatus
CTAGGCCTTAGGCTCTGCTCCCGAGGCTAAGGACTAGGCAGCACCCCTAGGCCTTAGGCTCTGGCTCCCCGAGGCTAAGGAAGGCTAGGGCTCCCCTAGCCTTCAGGCTAGGGCACCCCTAGGCCTTAGGCTCTGGCTCCCCGAGGCTAAGGAAGGCTAGGGCTCCCCTAGCCTTCAGGCTAGGGCACCCCTAGGCCTTAGGCTCTGGCTCCCCGAGGCTAAGGAAGGCTAGGGCTCCCCTAGCCTTCAGGCTAGGGCACCCCTAGGCCTTAGGCTCTGGCTCCCCGAGGCTAAGGAAGGCTAGGGCTCCCCTAGCCTTCAGGCTAGGGCACCCCTAGGCCTTAGGCTCTGGCTCCCCGAGGCTAAGGAAGGCTAGGGCTCCCCTAGCCTTCAGGCTAGGGCACCCCTAGGCCTTAGGCCTAGCCTTCAGGACACACCTAGGCCTTAGTCTCTGGCTCCCGAGGCTAAGGAAGGCTAGGGCTCCCCTAGCCTTCAGGCTAGGGCACCCCTAGGCCTTAGGCTCTGGCTCCCGAGGCTAAGGAAGGCTAGGGCTCCCCTAGCCTTCAGGCTAGGGCACCCCTAGGCCTTAGGCTCTGGCTCCCCGAGGCTAAGGAAGGCTAGGGCTCCCCTAGCCTTCAGGCTAGGGCACCCCTAGGCCTTAGGCTCTGGCTCCCCGAGGCTAAGGAAGGCTAGGGCTCCCCTAGCCTTCAGGCTAGGGCACCCCTAGGCCTTAGGCTCTGGCTCCCCGAGGCTAAGGAAGGCTAGGGCTCCCCTAGCCTTCAGGCTAGGGCACCCCTAGGCCTTAGGCTCTGGCTCCCCGAGGCTAAGGAAGGCTAGGGCTCCCCTAGCCTTCAGGCTAGGGCACCCCTAGGCCTTAGGCTCTGGCTCCCCGAGGCTAAGGAAGGCTAGGGCTCCCCTAGCCTTCAGGCTAGGGCACCCCTAGGCCTTAGGCTCTGGCTCCCCGAGGCTAAGGAAGGCTAGGGCTCCCCTAGCCTTCAGGCTAGGGCACCCTAGGGCCTAGGCTGCTGGCTCTGCCCCGAGGCTAAGGCAGGCAGGGCTCCCCTAGCCTTCAGGCTAGGGCACCCCTAGCCTTAGGCTAGGGCACCCCTAGGCCTTAGTGCTCCCCGAGGCTAAAAGGCTAGGGCTCCCCTAGCCTTCAGGCTAGGGCACCCCTAGGCCTTAGGCTCTGCTTGCGGCTCCCCGAGGCTAAGAGAAGCCAGGGCTCCCCTAGCCTTCAGGCTAGGGCACCCCTAGGCCTTAGGCTCCCCGAGGCTAAGGCCAGGGCTCCCCTAGCCTTCAGGCTAGGGCACCCCTAGGCCTTAGGCTCCCCGAGGCTAAGGCCAGGGCTCCCCTAGCCTTCAGGCTAGGGCACCCCTAGGCCTTAGGCTCCCCGAGGCTAAGGCCAGGGCTCCCCTAGCCTTCAGGCTAGGGCACCCCTAGGCCTTAGGCTCCCCGAGGCTAAGGCCAGGGCTCCCCTAGCCTTCAGGCTAGGGCACCCCTAGGCCTTAGGCTCCCCGAGGCTAAGGCCAGGGCTCCCCTAGCCTTCAGGCTAGGGCACCCCTAGGCCTTAGGCTCCCCGAGGCTAAGGCCAGGGCTCCCTAGCCTTCAGGCTAGGGCACCCCTAGGCCTTAGGCTCCCCGAGGCTAAGGCCAGGGCTCCCCTAGCCTTCAGGCTAGGGCACCCCTAGGCCTTAGGCTCCCCGAGGCTAAGGCCAGGGCTCCCCTAGCCTTCAGGCTAGGGCACCCCTAGGCCTTAGGCTCCCCGAGGCTAAGGCCAGGGCTCCCCTAGCCTTCAGGCTAGGGCACCCCTAGGCCTTAGGCTCCCCGAGGCTAAGGCCAGGGCTCCCCTAGCCTTCAGGCTAGGGCACCCCTAGGCCTTAGGCTCCCCGAGGCTAAGGCCAGGGCTCCCCTAGCCTTCAGGCTAGGGCACCCCTAGGCCTTAGGCTCCCCGAGGCTAAGGCCAGGGCTCCCCTAGCCTTCAGGCTAGGGCACCCCTAGGCCTTAGGCTCCCCGAGGCTAAGGCCAGGGCTCCCCTAGCCTTCAGGCTAGGGCACCCCTAGGCCTTAGGCTCCCCGAGGCTAAGGCCAGGGCTCCCCTAGCCTTCAGGCTAGGGCACCCCTAGGCCTTAGGCTCCCCGAGGCTAAGGCCAGGGCTCCCCTAGCCTTCAGGCTAGGGCACCCCTAGGCCTTAGGCTCTGGCTCCCGAGGCTAAGGCCAGGGCTCCCCTAGCCTTCAGGCTAGGGCACCCCTAGGCCTTAGGCTCTGGCTCGCCTAGGCTAAGGCCAGGGCTCCCCTAGCCTTCAGGCTAGGGCACCCCTAGGCCTTAGGCTCTGGCTCGCCTAGGCTAAGGCCAGGGCTCCCCTAGCCTTCAGGCTAGGGCACCCCTAGGCCTAGGCTCTGGCTCGCCTAGGCTAAGGCCAGGGCTCCCCTAGCCTTCAGGCTAGGGCACCCCTAGGCCTTAGGCTCTGGCTCGCCTAGGCTAAGGCCAGGGCTCCCCTAGCCTTCAGGCTAGGGCACCCCTAGGCCTTAGGCTCTGGCTCGCCTAGGCTAAGGCCAGGGCTCCCCTAGCCTTCAGGCTAGGGCACCCCTAGGCCTTAGGCTCTGGCTCGCCTAGGCTAAGGCCAGGGCTCCCCTAGCCTTCAGGCTAGGGCACCCCTAGGCCTTAGGCTCTGGCTCGCCTAGGCTAAGGCCAGGGCTCCCCTAGCCTTCAGGCTAGGGCACCCCTAGGCCTTAGGCTCTGGCTCGCCTAGGCTAAGGCCAGGGCTCCCCTAGCCTTCAGGCTAGGGCACCCCTAGGCCTTAGGCTCTGGCTCGCCTAGGCTAAGGCCAGGGCTCCCCTAGCCTTCAGGCTAGGGCACCCCTAGGCCTTAGGCTCTGGCTCGCCTAGGCTAAGGCCAGGGCTCCCCTAGCCTTCAGGCTAGGGCACCCCTAGGCCTTAGGCTCTGGCTCGCCTAGGCTAAGGCCAGGGCTCCCCTAGCCTTCAGGCTAGGGCACCCCTAGGCCTTAGGCTCTGGCTCGCCTAGGCTAAGGCCAGGGCTCCCCTAGCCTTCAGGCTAGGGCACCCCTAGGCCTTAGGCTCTGGCTCGCCTAGGCTAAGGCCAGGGCTCCCCTAGCCTTCAGGCTAGGGCACCCCTAGGCCTTAGGCTCTGGCTCGCCTAGGCTAAGGCCAGGGCTCCCCTAGCCTTCAGGCTAGGGCACCCCTAGGCCTTAGGCTCTGGCTCGCCTAGGCTAAGGCCAGGGCTCCCCTAGCCTTCAGGCTAGGGCACCCCTAGGCCTTAGGCTCTGGCTCGCCTAGGCTAAGGCCAGGGCTCCCCTAGCCTTCAGGCTAGGGCACCCCTAGGCCTTAGGCTCTGGCTCGCCTAGGCTAAGGCCAGGGCTCCCCTAGCCTTCAGGCTAGGGCACCCCTAGGCCTTAGGCTCTGGCTCGCCTAGGCTAAGGCCAGGGCTCCCCTAGCCTTCAGGCTAGGGCACCCCTAGGCCTTAGGCTCTGGCTCGCCTAGGCTAAGGCCAGGGCTCCCCTAGCCTTCAGGCTAGGGCACCCCTAGGCCTTAGGCTCTGGCTCGCCTAGGCTAAGGCCAGGGCTCCCCTAGCCTTCAGGCTAGGGCACCCCTAGGCCTTAGGCTCTGGCTCGCCTAGGCTAAGGCCAGGGCTCCCCTAGCCTTCAGGCTAGGGCACCCCTAGGCCTTAGGCTCTGGCTCGCCTAGGCTAAGGCCAGGGCTCCCCTAGCCTTCAGGCTAGGGCACCCCTAGGCCTTAGGCTCTGGCTCGCCTAGGCTAAGGCCAGGGCTCCCCTAGCCTTCAGGCTAGGGCACCCCTAGGCCTTAGGCTCTGGCTCGCCTAGGCTAAGGCCAGGGCTCCCCTAGCCTTCAGGCTAGGGCACCCCTAGGCCTTAGGCTCTGGCTCGCCTAGGCTAAGGCCAGGGCTCCCCTAGCCTTCAGGCTAGGGCACCCCTAGGCCTTAGGCTCTGGCTCGCCTAGGCTAAGGCCAGGGCTCCCCTAGCCTTCAGGCTAGGGCACCCCTAGGCCTTAGGCTCTGGCTCGCCTAGGCTAAGGCCAGGGCTCCCCTAGCCTTCAGGCTAGGGCACCCCTAGGCCTTAGGCTCTGGCTCGCCTAGGCTAAGGCCAGGGCTCCCCTAGCCTTCAGGCTAGGGCACCCCTAGGCCTTAGGCTCTGGCTCGCCTAGGCTAAGGCCAGGGCTCCCCTAGCCTTCAGGCTAGGGCACCCCTAGGCCTTAGGCTCTGGCTCGCCTAGGCTAAGGCCAGGGCTCCCCTAGCCTTCAGGCTAGGGCACCCCTAGGCCTTAGGCTCTGGCTCGCCTAGGCTAAGGCCAGGGCTCCCCTAGCCTTCAGGCTAGGGCACCCCTAGGCCTTAGGCTCTGGCTCGCCTAGGCTAAGGCCAGGGCTCCCCTAGCCTTCAGGCTAGGGCACCCCTAGGCCTTAGGCTCTGGCTCGCCTAGGCTAAGGCCAGGGCTCCCCTAGCCTTCAGGCTAGGGCACCCCTAGGCCTTAGGCTCTGGCTCGCCTAGGCTAAGGCCAGGGCTCCCCTAGCCTTCAGGCTAGGGCACCCCTAGGCCTTAGGCTCTGGCTCGCCTAGGCTAAGGCCAGGGCTCCCCTAGCCTTCAGGCTAGGGCACCCCTAGGCCTTAGGCTCTGGCTCGCCTAGGCTAAGGCCAGGGCTCCCCTAGCCTTCAGGCTAGGGCACCCCTAGGCCTTAGGCTCCCCTAGGCTAAGGCTAGGGCTCCCCTAGCCTTCAGGCTAGGGCACCCCTAGGCCTTAGGCTCTGGCTCCCCTAGGCTAAGGCTAGGGCTCCCCAGCCTTCAGGCTAGGGCACCCCTAGGCCTTAGGCTCTGGCTCCCCTAGGCTAAGGCTAGGGCTCCCCTAGCCTTCAGGCTAGGGCACCCCTAGGCCTTAGGCTCTGGCTCCCCTAGGCTAAGGCTAGGGCTCCCCTAGCCTTCAGGCTAGGGCACCCCTAGGCCTTAGGCTCTGGCTCCCCTAGGCTAAGGCTAGGGCTCCCCTAGCCTTCAGGCTAGGGCACCCCTAGGCCTTAGGCTCTGGCTCCCCTAGGCTAAGGCTAGGGCTCCCCTAGCCTTCAGGCTAGGGCACCCCTAGGCCTTAGGCTCTGGCTCCCCTAGGCTAAGGCTAGGGCTCCCCTAGCCTTCAGGCTAGGGCACCCCTAGGCCTTAGGCTCTGGCTCCCCTAGGCTAAGGCTAGGGCTCCCCTAGCCTTCAGGCTAGGGCACCCCTAGGCCTTAGGCTCCCCTAGGCTAAGGCTAGGGCTCCCCTAGCATTCAGGCTAGGGCACCCCTAGGCCTTAGGCTCTGGCTCCCCTAGGCTAAGGCTAGGGCTCCCCTAGCCTTCAGGCTAGGGCACCCCTAGGCCTTAGGCTCCCCTAGGCTAAGGCTAGGGCTCCCCTAGCCTTCAGGCTAGGGCACCCCTAGGCCTTAGGCTGGCTCCCCTAGGCTAAGGCTAGGGCTCCCCTAGCCTTCAGGCTAGGGCACCCCTAGGCCTTAGGCTCCCCTAGGCTAAGGCTAGGGCTCCCCTAGCCTTCAGGCTAGGGCACCCCTAGGCCTTAGGCTCTGGCTCCCCTAGGCTAAGGCTAGGGCTCCCCTAGCCTTCAGGCTAGGGCACCCCTAGGCCTTAGGCTCCCCTAGGCTAAGGCTAGGGCTCCCCTAGCCTTCAGGCTAGGGCACCCCTAGGCCTTAGGCTCTGGCTCCCCTAGGCTAAGGCTAGGGCTACCCTAGCCTTCAGGCTAGGGCACCCCTAGGCCTTAGGCTCCCCTAGGCTAAGGCTAGGGCTCCCCTAGCCTTCAGGCTAGGGCACCCCTAGGCCTTAGGCTCTGGCTCCCCTAGGCTAAGGCTAGGGCTCCCCTAGCCTTCAGGCTAGGGCACCCCTAGGCCTTAGGCTCCCCGTAGGCTAAGGCTAGGGCTCCCCTAGCCTTCAGGCTAGGGCACCCTTAGGCCTTAGGCTCTGGCTCCCCTAGGCTAAGGCTAGGGCTCCCCTAGCCTTCAGGCTAGGGCACCCCTAGGCCTTAGGCTCCCCTAGGCTAAGGCTAGGGCTCCCCTAGCCTTCAGGCTAGGGCACCCCGAGGCCTTAGGCTCTGGCTCCCCTAGGCTAAGGCTAGGGCTCCCCTAGCCTTCAGGCTAGGGCACCCCTAGGCCTTAGGCTCCCCTAGGCTAAGGCTAGGGCTCCCCTAGCCTTCAGGCTAGGGCACCCCGAGGCCTTAGGCTCTGGCTCCCCTAGGCTAAGGCTAGGGCTCCCCTAGCCTTCAGGCTAGGACACCCCGAGGCCTTAGGCTCCCCTAGGCTAAGGCTAGGGCTCCCCTAGCCTTCAGGCTAGGGCACCCCGAGGCCTTAGGCTCTGGCTCCCCTAGGCTAAGGCTAGGGCTCCCCTAGCCTTCAGGCTAGGGCACCCCGAGGCCTTAGGCTCCCCTAGGCTAAGGCTAGGGCTCCCCTAGCCTTCAGGCTAGGGCACCCCGAGGCCTTAGGCTCCCCTAGGCTAAGGCTAGGGCTCCCTTAGCCTTCAGGCTAGGGCACCCCGAGGCCTTAGGCTCCCCTAGGCTAAGGCTAGGGCTCCCCTAGCCTTCAGGCTAGGGCACCCCGAGGCCTTAGGCTCCCCTAGGCTAAGGCTAGGGCTCCCCTAGCCTTCAGGCTAGGGCACCCCGAGGCCTTAGGCTCCCCTAGGCTAAGGCTAGGGCTCCCCTAGCCTTCAGGCTAGGGCACCCCGAGGCCTTAGGCTCCCCTAGGCTAAGGCTAGGGCTCCCCTAGCCTTCAGGCTTTGGCACCCCGAGGCCTTAGGCTCCCCTAGGCTAAGGCTAGGGCTCCCCTAGCCTTCAGGCTAGGGCACCCCGAGGCCTTAGGCTCCCCTAGGCTAAGGCTAGGGCTCCCCTAGCCTTCAGGCTAGGGCACCCCGAGGCCTTAGGCTCCCCTAGGCTAAGGCTAGGGCTCCCCTAGCCTTCAGGCTAGGGCACCCCGAGGCCTTAGGCTCCCCTAGGCTAAGGCTAGGGCTCCCCTAGCCTTCAGGCTAGGGCACCCCGAGGCCTTAGGCTCCCCTAGGCTAAGGCTAGGGCTCCCCTAGCCTTCAGGCTAGGGCACCCCGAGGCCTTAGGCTCCCCTAGGCTAAGGCTAGGGCTCCCCTAGCCTTCAGGCTAGGGCACCCCGAGGCCTTAGGCTCCCCTAGGCTAAGGCTAGGGCTCCCCTAGCCTTCAGGCTAGGGCACCCCGAGGCCTTAGGCTCCCCTAGGCTAAGGCTAGGGCTCCCCTAGCCTTCAGGCTAGGGCACCCCGAGGCCTTAGGCTCCCCTAGGCTAAGGCTAGGGCTCCCCTAGCCTTCAGGCTAGGGCACCCCGAGGCCTTAGGCTCCCCTAGGCTAAGGCTAGGGCTCCCCTAGCCTTCAGGCTAGGGCACCCCGAGGCCTTAGGCTCCCCTAGGCTAAGGCTAGGGCTCCCCTAGCCTTCAGGCTAGGCCACCCCGAGGCCTTAGGCTCCCCTAGGCTAAGGCTAGGGCTCCCCTAGCCTTCAGGCTAGGGCACCCCGAGGCCTTAGGCTCCCCTAGGCTAAGGCTAGGGCTCCCCTAGCCTTCAGGCTAGGGCACCCCGAGGCCTTAGGCTCCCCTAGGCTAAGGCTAGGGCTCCCCTAGCCTTCAGGCTAGGGCACCCCGAGGCCTTAGGCTCCCCTAGGCTAAGGCTAGGGCTCCCCTAGCCTTCAGGCTAGGGCACCCCGAGGCCTTAGGCTCCCCTAGGCTAAGGCTAGGGCTCCCCAAGCCTTCAGGCTAGGGCACCCCGAGGCCTTAGGCTCCCCTAGGCTAAGGCTAGGGCTCCCCTAGCCTTCAGGCTAGGGCACCCCGAGGCCTTAGGCTCCCCTAGGCTAAGGCTAGGGCTCCCCTAGCCTTCAGGCTAGGGCACCCCGAGGCCTTAGGCTCCCCTAGGCTAAGGCTAGGGCTCCCCTAGCCTTCAGGCTAGGGCACCCCGAGGCCTTAGGCTCCCTAGGCTAAGGCTAGGGCTCCCCTAGCCTTCAGGCTAGGGCACCCCGAGGCCTTAGGCTCCCCTAGGCTAAGGCTAGGGCTCCCCTAGCCTTCAGGCTAGGGCACCCCGAGGCCTAGGCTCCCCTAGGCTAAGGCTAGGGCTCCCCTAGCCTTCAGGCTAGGGCACCCCGAGGCCTTAGGCTCCCCTAGGCTAAGGCTAGGGCTCCCCTAGCCTTCAGGCTAGGGCACCCCGAGGCCTTAGGCTCCCCTAGGCTAAGGCTAGGGCTCCCCTAGCCTTCAGGCTAGGGCACCCCGAGGCCTTAGGCTCCCCTAGGCTAAGGCTAGGGCTCCCCTAGCCTTCAGGCTAGGGCACCCCGAGGCCTTTGGCTCCCCTAGGCTAAGGCTAGGGCTCCCCTAGCCTTCAGGCTAGGGCACCCCGAGGCCTTAGGCTCCCCTAGGCTAAGGCTAGGGCTCCCCTAGCCTTCAGGCTAGGGCACCCCGAGGCCTTAGGCTCCCCTAGGCTAAGGCTAGGGCTCCCCTAGCCTTCAGGCTAGGGCACCCCGAGGCCTTAGGCTCCCCTAGGCTAAGGCTAGGGCTCCCCTAGCCTTCAGGCTAGGGCACCCCGAGGCCTTAGGCTCCCCTAGGCTAAGGCTAGGGCTCCCCTAGCCTTCAGGCTAGGGCACCCCGAGGCCTTAGGCTCCCCTAGGCTAAGGCTAGGGCTCCCCTAGCCTTCAGGCTAGGGCACCCCGAGGCCTTAGGCTCCCCTAGGCTAAGGCTAGGGCTCCCCTAGCCTTCAGGCTAGGGCACCCCGAGGCCTTAGGCTCCCCTAGGCTAAGGCTAGGGCTCCCCTAGCCTTCAGGCTAGGGCACCCCGAGGCCTTAGGCTCCCCTAGGCTAAGGCTAGGGCTCCCCTAGCCTTCAGGCTAGGGCACCCCGAGGCCTTAGGCTCCCCTAGGCTAAGGCTAGGGCTCCCCTAGCCTTCAGGCTAGGGCACCCCGAGGCCTTAGGCTCCCCTAGGCTAAGGCTAGGGCTCCCCTAGCCTTCAGGCTAGGGCACCCCGAGGCCTTAGGCTCCCCTAGGCTAAGGCTAGGGCTCCCCTAGCCTTCAGGCTAGGGCACCCCGAGGCCTTAGGCTCCCCTAGGCTAAGGCTAGGGCTCCCCTAGCCTTCAGGCTAGGGCACCCCGAGGCCTTAGGCTCCCCTAGGCTAAGGCTAGGGCTCCCCTAGCCTTCAGGCTAGGGCACCCCGCGGCCTTAGGCTCCCCTAGGCTAAGGCTAGGGCTCCCCTAGCCTTCAGGCTAGGGCACCCCGAGGCCTTAGGCTCCCCTAGGCTAAGGCTAGGGCTCCCCTAGCCTTCAGGCTAGGGCACCCCGAGGCCTTAGGCTCCCCTAGGCTAAGGCTAGGGCTCCCCTAGCCTTCAGGCTAGGGCACCCCGAGGCCTTAGGCTCCCCTAGGCTAAGGCTAGGGCTCCCCTAGCCTTCAGGCTAGGGCACCCCGAGGCCTTAGGCTCCCCTAGGCTAAGGCTAGGGCTCCCCTAGCCTTCAGGCTAGGGCACCCCGAGGCCTTAGGCTCCCTAGGCTAAGGCTAGGGCTCCCCTAGCCTTCAGGCTAGGGCACCCCGAGGCCTTAGGCTCCCCTAGGCTAAGGCTAGGGCTCCCCTAGCCTTCAGGCTAGGGCACCCCGAGGCCTTAGGCTCCCCTAGGCTAAGGCTAGGGCTCCCCTAGCCTTCAGGCTAGGGCACCCCGAGGCCTTAGGCTCCCCTAGGCTAAGCTAGGGCTCCCCTAGCCTTCAGGCTAGGGCACCCCGAGGCCTTAGGCTCCCCTAGGCTAAGGCTAGGGCTCCCCTAGCCTTCAGGCTAGGGCACCCCGAGGCCTTAGGCTCCCCTAGGCTAAGGCTAGGGCTCCCCTAGCCTTCAGGCTAGGGCACCCCGAGCCTTAGGCTCCCCTAGGCTAAGGCTAGGGCTCCCCTAGCCTTCAGGCTAGGGCAACCCGAGGCCTTAGGCTCCCCTAGGCTAAGGCTAGGGCTCCCCTAGCCTTCAGGCTAGGGCACCCCGAGCCTTAGGCTCCCCTAGGCTAAGGCTAGGGCTCCCCTAGCCTTCAGGCTAGGGCACCCCGAGCCTTAGGCTCCCCTAGGCTAAGGCTAGGGCTCCCCTAGCCTTCAGGCTAGGGCACCCCGAGGCCTTAGGCTCCCCTAGGGTAAGGCTAGGGCTCCCCTAGCCTTCAGGCTTGGGCACCCCGAGGCCTTAGGCTCTGGCTCCCCTAGGCTAAGGCTAGGGCTCCCCTAGCCTTCAGGCTAGGGCACCCCGAGGCCTTAGGCTCTGGCTCCCCTAGGCTAAGGCTAGGGCTCCCCTAGCCTTCAGGCTAGGGCACCCCGAGGCCTTAGGCTCTGGCTCCCCTAGGCTAAGGCTAGGGCTCCCCTAGCCTTCAGGCTAGGGCACCCCGAGGCCTTAGGCTCTGGCTCCCCTAGGCTAAGGCTAGGGCTCCCCTAGCCTTCAGGCTAGGGCACCCCGAGGCCTTAGGCTCTGGCTCCCCTTGGCTAAGGCTAGGGCTCCCCTAGCCTTCAGGCTAGGGCACCCCGAGGCCTTAGGCTCTGGCTCCCCTTGGCTAAGGCTAGGGCTCCCCTAGCCTTCAGGCTAGGGCACCCCGAGGCCTTAGGCTCTGGCTCCCCTAGGCTAAGGCTAGGGCTCCCCTAGCCTTCAGGCTAGGGCACCCCGAGGCCTTAGGCTCTGGCTACCCTAGGCTAAGGCTAGGGCTCCCCTAGCCTTCAGGCTAGGGCACCCCGAGGCCTTAGGCTCTGGCTCCCCTAGGCTAAGGCTAGGGCTCCCCTAGCCTTCAGGCTAGGGCACCCCGAGGCCTTAGGCTCTGGCTCCCCTAGGCTAAGGCTAGGGCTCCCCTAGCCTTCAGGCTAGGGCACCCCGAGGCCTTAGGCTCTGGCTCCCCTAGGCTAAGGCTAGGGCTCCCCTAGCCTTCAGGCTAGGGCACCCCGAGGCCTTAGGCTCTGGCTCCCCTAGGCTAAGGCTAGGGCTCCCCTAGCCTTCAGGCTAGGGCACCCCGAGGCCTTAGGCTCTGGCTCCCCTAGGCTAAGGCTAGGGCTCCCCTAGCCTTCAGGCTAGGGCACCCCGAGGCCTTAGGCTCTGGCTCCCCTAGGCTAAGGCTAGGGCTCCCCTAGCCTTCAGGCTAGGGCACCCCGAGGCCTTAGGCTCTGGCTCCCCTAGGCTAAGGCTAGGGCTCCCCTAGCCTTCAGGCTAGGGCACCCCGAGGCCTTAGGCTCTGGCTCCCCTAGGCTAAGGCTAGGGCTCCCCTAGCCTTCAGGCTAGGGCACCCCGAGGCCTTAGGCTCTGGCTCCCCTAGGCTAAGGCTAGGGCTCCCCTAGCCTTCAGGCTAGGGCACCCCGAGGCCTTAGGCTCTGGCTCCCCTAGGCTAAGGCTAGGGCTCCCCTAGCCTTCAGGCTAGGGCACCCCGAGGCCTTAGGCTCTGGCTCCCCTAGGCTAAGGCTAGGGCTCCCCTAGCCTTCAGGCTAGGGCACCCCGAGGCCTTAGGCTCTGGCTCCCCTAGGCTAAGGCTAGGGCTCCCCTAGCCTTCAGGCTAGGGCACCCCGAGGCCTTAGGCTCTGGCTCCCCTAGGCTAAGGCTAGGGCTCCCCTAGCCTTCAGGCTAGGGCACCCCGAGGCCTTAGGCTCTGGCTCCCCTAGGCCAAGGCTAGGGCTCCCCTAGCCTTCAGGCTAGGGCACCCCGAGGCCTTAGGCTCTGGCTCCCCTAGGCCAAGGCTAGGGCTCCCCTAGCCTTCAGGCTAGGGCACCCCGAGGCCTTAGGCTCTGGCTCCCCTAGGCCAAGGCTAGGGCTCCCCTAGCCTTCAGGCTAGGGCACCCCGAGGCCTTAGGCTCTGGCTCCCCTAGGCCAAGGCTAGGGCTCCCCTAGCCTTCAGGCTAGGGCACCCCGAGGCCTTAGGCTCTGGCTCCCCTAGGCCAAGGCTAGGGCTCCCCTAGCCTTCAGGCTAGGGCACCCCGAGGCCTTAGGCTCTGGCTCCCCTAGGCCAAGGCTAGGGCTCCCCTAGCCTTCAGGCTAGGGCACCCCGAGGCCTTAGGCTCTGGCTCCCCTAGGCTAAGGCTAGGGCTCCCCTAGCCTTCAGGCTAGGGCACCCCGAGGCCTTAGGCTCTGGCTCCCCTAGGCTAAGGCTAGGGCTCCCCTAGCCTTCAGGCTAGGGCACCCCGAGGCCTTAGGCTCTGGCTCCCCTAGGCTAAGGCTAGGGCTCCCCTAGCCTTCAGGCTAGGGCACCCCGAGGCCTTAGGCTCTGGCTCCCCTAGGCTAAGGCTAGGGCTCCCCTAGCCTTCAGGCTAGGGCACCCCGAGGCCTTAGGCTCTGGCTCCCCTAGGCTAAGGCTAGGGCTCCCCTAGCCTTCAGGCTAGGGCACCCCGAGGCCTTAGGCTCTGGCTCCCCTAGGCTAAGGCTAGGGCTCCCCTAGCCTTCAGGCTAGGGCACCCCGAGGCCTTAGGCTCTGGCTCCCCTAGGCTAAGGCTAGGGCTCCCCTAGCCTTCAGGCTAGGGCACCCCGAGGCCTTAGGCTGCCCTAGGCTAAGGCTAGGGCTCCCCTAGCCTTCAGGCTAGGGCACCCCGAGGCCTTAGGCTCCCCTAGGCTAAGGCTAGGGCTCCCCTAGCCTTCAGGCTAGGGCACCCCGAGGCCTTAGGCTCCCCTAGGCTAAGGCTAGGGCTCCCCTAGCCTTCAGGCTAGGGCACCCCGAGGCCTTAGGCTCCCCTAGGCTAAGGCTAGTGCTCCCCTAGCCTTCAGGCTAGGGCACCACGAGGCCTTAGGCTCCCCTAGGCTAAGGCTAGGGCTCCCCCAGCCTTCATGCTAGGGCACCCCGAGGCCTTAGGCTCCCCTAGGCTAAGGCTAGGGCTCCCCCCGCCTTCAGGCTAGGGCACCCCGAGGCCTTAGGCTCTGGCTCCCCTAGGCTAAGGCTAGGGCTCCCCCAGGCTTCAGGCTAGGGCACCCCGAGGCCTTAGGCTCTGGCTCCCCTAGGCTAAGGCTAGGGCTCCCCTAGCCTTCAGGCTAGGGCACCCCGAGGCCTTAGGCTCTGGCTCCCCTAGGCTAAGGCTAGGGCTCCCCTAGCCTTCAGGCTAGGGCACCCCGAGGCCTTAGGCTCTGGCTCCCCTAGGCTAAGGCTAGGGCTCCCCTAGCCTTCAGGCTAGGGCACCCCGAGGCCTTAGGCTCTGGCTCCCCTAGGCTAAGGCTAGGGCTCCCCTAGCCTTCAGGCTAGGGCACCCCGAGGCCTTAGGCTCTGGCTCCCCTAGGCTAAGGCTAGGGCTCCCCTAGCCTTCAGGCTAGGGCACCCCGAGGCCTTAGGCTCTGGCTCCCCTAGGCTAAGGCTAGGGCTCCCCTAGCCTTCAGGCTAGGGCACCCCGAGGCCTTAGGCTCTGGCTCCCCTAGGCTAAGGCTAGGGCTCCCCTAGCCTTCAAGCTAGGGCACCCCGAGGCCTTAGGCTCTGGCTCCCCTAGGCTAAGGCTAGGGCTCCCCTAGCCTTCAGGCTAGGGCACCCCGAGGCCTTAGGCTCTGGCTCCCCTAGGCTAAGGCTAGGGCTCCCCTAGCCTTCAGGCTAGGGCACCCCGAGGCCTTAGGCTCTGGCTCCCCTAGGCTAAGGCTAGGGCTCCCCTAGCCTTCAGGCTAGGGCACCCGAGGCCTTAGGCTCTGGCTCCCCTAGGCTAAGGCTAGGGCTCCCCTAGCCTTCAGGCTAGGGCACCCCGAGGCCTTAGGCTCTGGCTCCCCTAGGCTAAGGCTAGGGCTCCCCTAGCCTTCAGGCTAGGGCACCCCGAGGCCTTAGGCTCTGGCTCCCCTAGGCTAAGGCTAGGGCTCCCCTAGCCTTCAGGCTAGGGCACCCCGAGGCCTTAGGCTCTGGCTCCCCTAGGCTAAGGCTAGGGCTCCCCTAGCCTTCAGGCTAGGGCACCCCGAGGCCTTAGGCTCTGGCTCCCCTAGGCTAAGGCTAGGGCTCCCCTAGCCTTCAGGCTAGGGCACCCCGAGGCCTTAGGCTCTGGCTCCCCTAGGCTAAGGCTAGGGCTCCCCTAGCCTTCAGGCTAGGGCACCCCGAGGCCTTAGGCTCTGGCTCCCCTAGGCTAAGGCTAGGGCTCCCCTAGCCTTCAGGCTAGGGCACCCCGAGGCCTTAGGCTCTGGCTCCCCTAGGCTAAGGCTAGGGCTCCCCTAGCCTTCAGGCTAGGGCACCCCGAGGCCTTAGGCTCTGGCTCCCCTAGGCTAAGGCTAGGGCTCCCCTAGCCTTCAGGCTAGGGCACCCCGAGGCCTTAGGCTCTGGCTCCCCTAGGCTAAGGCTAGGGCTCCCCTAGCCTTCAGGCTAGGGCACCCCGAGGCCTTAGGCTCTGGCTCCCCTAGGCTAAGGCTAGGGCTCCCCTAGCCTTCAGGCTAGGGCACCCCGAGGCCTTAGGCTCTGGCTCCCCTAGGCTAAGGCTAGGGCTCCCCTAGCCTTCAGGCTAGGGCACCCCGAGGCCTTAGGCTCTGGCTCCCCTAGGCTAAGGCTAGGGCTCCCCTAGCCTTCAGGCTAGGGCACCCCGAGGCCTTAGGCTCTGGCTCCCCTAGGCTAAGGCTAGGGCTCCCCTAGCCTTCAGGCTAGGGCACCCCGAGGCCTTAGGCTCTGGCTCCCCTAGGCTAAGGCTAGGGCTCCCCTAGCCTTCAGGCTAGGGCACCCCGAGGCCTTAGGCTCTGGCTCCCCTAGGCTAAGGCTAGGGCTCCCCTAGCCTTCAGGCTAGGGCACCCCGAGGCCTTAGGCTCTGGCTCCCCTAGGCTAAGGCCAGGGCTCCCCTAGCCTTCAGGCTAGGGCACCCCGAGGCCTTAGGCTCTGGCTCCCCTAGGCTAAGGCCAGGGCTCCCCTAGCCTTCAGGCTAGGGCACCCCGAGGCCTTAGGCTCTGGCTCCCCTAGGCTAAGGCCAGGGCTCCCCTAGCCTTCAGGCTAGGGCACCCCGAGGCCTTAGGCTCTGGCTCCCCTAGGCTAAGGCCAGGGCTCCCCTAGCCTTCAGGCTAGGGCACCCCGAGGCCTTAGACTCTGGCTCCTCTAGGCTAAGGCCAGGGCTCCCCTAGCCTTCAGGCTAGGGCACCCCGAGGCCTTAGGCTCTGGCTCCCCTAGGCTAAGGCCAGGGCTCCCCTAGCCTTCAGGCTAGGGCACCCCGAGGCCTTAGGCTCTGGCTCCCCTAGGCTAAGGCCAGGGCTCCCCTAGCCTTCAGGCTAGGGCACCCCGAGGCCTTAGGCTCTGGCTCCCCTAGGCTAAGGCCAGGGCTCCCCTAGCCTTCAGGCTAGGGCACCCCGAGGCCTTAGGCTCTGGCTCCCCTAGGCTAAGGCCAGGGCTCCCCTAGCCTTCAGGCTAGGGCACCCCGAGGCCTTAGGCTCTGGCTCCCCTAGGCTAAGGCCAGGGCTCCCCTAGCCTTCAGGCTAGGGCACCCCGAGGCCTTAGGCTCTGGCTCCCCTAGGCTAAGGCCAGGGCTCCCCTAGCCTTCAGGCTAGGGCACCCCGAGGCCTTAGGCTCTGGCTCCCCTAGGCTAAGGCCAGGGCTCCCCTAGCCTTCAGGCTAGGGCACCCCGAGGCCTTAGGCTCTGGCTCCCCTAGGCTAAGGCCAGGGCTCCCCTAGCCTTCAGGCTAGGGCACCCCGAGGCCTTAGGCTCTGGCTCCCCTAGGCTAAGGCCAGGGCTCCCCTAGCCTTCAGGCTAGGGCACCCCGAGGCCTTAGGCTCTGGCTCCCCTAGGCTAAGGCCAGGGCTCCCCTAGCCTTCAGGCTAGGGCACCCCGAGGCCTTAGGCTCTGGCTCCCCTAGGCTAAGGCCAGGGCTCCCCTAGCCTTCAGGCTAGGGCACCCCGAGGCCTTAGGCTCTGGCTCCCCTAGGCTAAGGCCAGGGCTCCCCTAGCCTTCAGGCTAGGGCACCCCGAGGCCTTAGGCTCTGGCTCCCCTAGGCTAAGGCCAGGGCTCCCCTAGCCTTCAGGCTAGGGCACCCCGAGGCCTTAGGCTCTGGCTCCCCTAGGCTAAGGCCAGGGCTCCCCTAGCCTTCAGGCTAGGGCACCCCGAGGCCTTAGGCTCTGGCTCCCCTAGGCTAAGGCCAGGGCTCCCCTAGCCTTCAGGCTAGGGCACCCCGAGGCCTTAGGCTCTGGCTCCCCTAGGCTAAGGCCAGGGCTCCCCTAGCCTTCAGGCTAGGGCACCCCGAGGCCTTAGGCTCTGGCTCCCCTAGGCTAAGGCCAGGGCTCCCCTAGCCTTCAGGCTAGGGCACCCCGAGGCCTTAGGCTCTGGCTCCCCTAGGCTAAGGCCAGGGCTCCCCTAGCCTTCAGGCTAGGGCACCCCGAGGCCTTAGGCTCTGGCTCCCCTAGGCTAAGGCCAGGGCTCCCCTAGCCTTCAGGCTAGGGCACCCCGAGGCCTTAGGCTCTGGCTCCCCTAGGCTAAGGCCAGGGCTCCCCTAGCCTTCAGGCTAGGGCACCCCGAGGCCTTAGGCTCTGGCTCCCCTAGGCTAAGGCCAGGGCTCCCCTAGCCTTCAGGCTAGGGCACCCCGAGGCCTTAGGCTCTGGCTCCCCTAGGCTAAGGCCAGGGCTCCCCTAGCCTTCAGGCTAGGGCACCCCGAGGCCTTAGGCTCTGGCTCCCCTAGGCTAAGGCCAGGGCTCCCCTAGCCTTCAGGCTAGGGCACCCCGAGGCCTTAGGCTCTGGCTCCCCTAGGCTAAGGCCAGGGCTCCCCTAGCCTTCAGGCTAGGGCACCCCGAGGCCTTAGGCTCTGGCTCCCCTAGGCTAAGGCCAGGGCTCCCCTAGCCTTCAGGCTAGGGCACCCCGAGGCCTTAGGCTCTGGCTCCCCTAGGCTAAGGCCAGGGCTCCCCTAGCCTTCAGGCTAGGGCACCCCGAGGCCTTAGGCTCTGGCTCCCCTAGGCTAAGGCCAGGGCTCCCCTAGCCTTCAGGCTAGGGCACCCCGAGGCCTTAGGCTCTGGCTCCCCTAGGCTAAGGCCAGGGCTCCCCTAGCCTTCAGGCTAGGGCACCCCGAGGCCTTAGGCTCTGGCTCCCCTAGGCTAAGGCCAGGGCTCCCCTAGCCTTCAGGCTAGGGCACCCCGAGGCCTTAGGCTCTGGCTGCCCTAGGCTAAGGCTAGGGCTCCCCTAGCCTTCAGGCTAGGGCACCCCGAGGCCTTAGGCTCCCCTAGGCTAAGGCTAGGGCTCCCCTAGCCTTCAGGCTAGGGCACCCCGAGGCCTTAGGCTCTGGCTCCCCTAGGCTAAGGCTAGGGCTCCCCTAGCCTTCAGGCTAGGGCACCCCGAGGCCTTAGGCTCTGGCTCCCCTAGGCTAAGGCTAGGGCTCCCCTAGCCCTCAGGCTAGGGCACCCCGAGGCCTTAGGCTCTGGCTCCCCTAGGCTAAGGCTAGGGCTCCCCTAGCCCTCAGGCTAGGGCACCCCGAGGCCTTAGGCTCTGGCTCCCCTAGGCTAAGGCTAGGGCTCCCCTAGCCCTCAGGCTAGGGCACCCCGAGGCCTTAGGCTCTGGCTCCCCTAGGCTAAGGCTAGGGCTCCCCTAGCCCTCAGGCTAGGGCACCCCGAGGCCTTAGGCTCTGGCTCCCCTAGGCTAAGGCTAGGGCTCCCCTAGCCCTCAGGCTAGGGCACCCCGAGGCCTTAGGCTCTGGCTCCCCTAGGCTAAGGCTAGGGCTCCCCTAGCCCTCAGGCTAGGGCACCCCGAGGCCTTAGGCTCTGGCTCCCCTAGGCTAAGGCTAGGGCTCCCCTAGCCCTCAGGCTAGGGCACCCCGAGGCCTTAGGCTCTGGCTCCCCTAGGCTAAGGCTAGGGCTCCCCTAGCCTTCAGGCTAGGGCACCCCGAGGCCTTAGGCTCCCCTAGGCTAAGGCTAGGGCTCCCCTAGCCTTCAGGCTAGGGCACCCCGAGGCCTTAGGCTCCCCTAGGCTAAGGCTAGGGCTCCCCTAGCCTTCAGGCTAGGGCACCCCGAGGCCTTAGGCTCCCCTAGGCTAAGGCTAGGGCTCCCCTAGCCTTCAGGCTAGGGCACCCCGAGGCCTTAGGCTCCCCTAGGCTAAGGCTAGGGCTCCCCTAGCCTTCAGGCTAGGGCACCCCGAGGCCTTAGGCTCCCCTAGGCTAAGGCTAGGGCTCCCCTAGCCTTCAGGCTAGGGCACCCCGAGGCCTTAGGCTCCCCTAGGCTAAGGCTAGGGCTCCCCTAGCCTTCAGGCTAGGGCACCCCGAGGCCTTAGGCTCCCCTAGGCTAAGGCTAGGGCTCCCCTAGCCTTCAGGCTAGGGCACCCCGAGGCCTTAGGCTCCCCTAGGCTAAGGCTAGGGCTCCCCTAGCCTTCAGGCTAGGGCACCCCGAGGCCTTAGGCTCCCCTAGGCTAAGGCTAGGGCTCCCCTAGCCTTCAGGCTAGGGCACCCCGAGGCCTTAGGCTCCCCTAGGCTAAGGCTAGGGCTCCCCTAGCCTTCAGGCTAGGCCACCCCGAGGCCTTAGGCTCCCCTAGGCTAAGGCTAGGGCTCCCCTAGCCTTCAGGCTAGGGCACCCCGAGGCCTTAGGCTCCCCTAGGCTAAGGCTAGGGCTCCCCTAGCCTTCAGGCTAGGGCACCCCGAGGCCTTAGGCTCCCCTAGGCTAAGGCTAGGGCTCCCCTAGCCTTCAGGCTAGGGCACCCCGAGGCCTTAGGCTCCCCTAGGCTAAGGCTAGGGCTCCCCTAGCCTTCAGGCTAGGGCACCCCGAGGCCTTAGGCTCCCCTAGGCTAAGGCTAGGGCTCCCCAAGCCTTCAGGCTAGGGCACCCCGAGGCCTTAGGCTCCCCTAGGCTAAGGCTAGGGCTCCCCTAGCCTTCAGGCTAGGGCACCCCGAGGCCTTAGGCTCCCCTAGGCTAAGGCTAGGGCTCCCCTAGCCTTCAGGCTAGGGCACCCCGAGGCCTTAGGCTCCCCTAGGCTAAGGCTAGGGCTCCCCTAGCCTTCAGGCTAGGGCACCCCGAGGCCTTAGGCTCCCCTAGGCTAAGGCTAGGGCTCCCCTAGCCTTCAGGCTAGGGCACCCCGAGGCCTTAGGCTCCCCTAGGCTAAGGCTAGGGCTCCCCTAGCCTTCAGGCTAGGGCACCCCGAGGCCTTAGGCTCCCCTAGGCTAAGGCTAGGGCTCCCCTAGCCTTCAGGCTAGGCCACCCCGAGGCCTTAGGCTCCCCTAGGCTAAGGCTAGGGCTCCCCTAGCCTTCAGGCTAGGGCACCCCGAGGCCTTAGGCTCCCCTAGGCTAAGGCTAGGGCTCCCCTAGCCTTCAGGCTAGGGCACCCCGAGGCCTTTGGCTCCCCTAGGCTAAGGCTAGGGCTCCCCTAGCCTTCAGGCTAGGGCACCCCGAGGCCTTAGGCTCCCCTAGGCTAAGGCTAGGGCTCCCCTAGCCTTCAGGCTAGGGCACCCCGAGGCCTTAGGCTCCCCTAGGCTAAGGCTAGGGCTCCCCTAGCCTTCAGGCTAGGGCACCCCGAGGCCTTAGGCTCCCCTAGGCTAAGGCTAGGGCTCCCCTAGCCTTCAGGCTAGGGCACCCCGAGGCCTTAGGCTCCCCTAGGCTAAGGCTAGGGCTCCCCTAGCCTTCAGGCTAGGGCACCCCGAGGCCTTAGGCTCCCCTAGGCTAAGGCTAGGGCTCCCCTAGCCTTCAGGCTAGGGCACCCCGAGGCCTTAGGCTCCCCTAGGCTAAGGCTAGGGCTCCCCTAGCCTTCAGGCTAGGGCACCCCGAGGCCTTAGGCTCCCCTAGGCTAAGGCTAGGGCTCCCCTAGCCTTCAGGCTAGGGCACCCCGAGGCCTTAGGCTCCCCTAGGCTAAGGCTAGGGCTCCCCTAGCCTTCAGGCTAGGGCACCCCGAGGCCTTAGGCTCCCCTAGGCTAAGGCTAGGGCTCCCCTAGCCTTCAGGCTAGGGCACCCCGAGGCCTTAGGCTCCCCTAGGCTAAGGCTAGGGCTCCCCTAGCCTTCAGGCTAGGGCACCCCGAGGCCTTAGGCTCCCCTAGGCTAAGGCTAGGGCTCCCCTAGCCTTCAGGCTAGGGCACCCCGAGGCCTTAGGCTCCCCTAGGCTAAGGCTAGGGCTCCCCTAGCCTTCAGGCTAGGGCACCCCGAGGCCTTAGGCTCCCCTAGGCTAAGGCTAGGGCTCCCCTAGCCTTCAGGCTAGGGCACCCCGCGGCCTTAGGCTCCCCTAGGCTAAGGCTAGGGCTCCCCTAGCCTTCAGGCTAGGGCACCCCGAGGCCTTAGGCTCCCCTAGGCTAAGGCTAGGGCTCCCCTAGCCTTCAGGCTAGGGCACCCCGAGGCCTTAGGCTCCCCTAGGCTAAGGCTAGGGCTCCCCTAGCCTTCAGGCTAGGGCACCCCGAGGCCTTAGGCTCCCCTAGGCTAAGGCTAGGGCTCCCCTAGCCTTCAGGCTAGGGCACCCCGAGGCCTTAGGCTCCCCTAGGCTAAGGCTAGGGCTCCCCTAGCCTTCAGGCTAGGGCACCCCGAGGCCTTAGGCTCCCCTAGGCTAAGGCTAGGGCTCCCCTAGCCTTCAGGCTAGGGCACCCCGAGGCCTTAGGCTCCCCTAGGCTAAGGCTAGGGCTCCCCTAGCCTTCAGGCTAGGGCACCCCGAGGCCTTAGGCTCCCCTAGGCTAAGGCTAGGGCTCCCCTAGCCTTCAGGCTAGGGCACCCCGAGGCCTTAGGCTCCCCTAGGCTAAGGCTAGGGCTCCCCTAGCCTTCAGGCTAGGGCACCCCGAGGCCTTAGGCTCCCCTAGGCTAAGGCTAGGGCTCCCCTAGCCTTCAGGCTAGGGCACCCCGAGGCCTTAGGCTCCCCTAGGCTAAGGCTAGGGCTCCCCTAGCCTTCAGGCTAGGGCAACCCGAGGCCTTAGGCTCCCCTAGGCTAAGGCTAGGGCTCCCCTAGCCTTCAGGCTAGGGCACCCCGAGCCTTAGGCTCCCCTAGGCTAAGGCTAGGGCTCCCCTAGCCTTCAGGCTAGGGCACCCCGAGCCTTAGGCTCCCCTAGGCTAAGGCTAGGGCTCCCCTAGCCTTCAGGCTAGGGCACCCCGAGGCCTTAGGCTCCCCTAGGGTAAGGCTAGGGCTCCCCTAGCCTTCAGGCTTGGGCACCCCGAGGCCTTAGGCTCTGGCTCCCCTAGGCTAAGGCTAGGGCTCCCCTAGCCTTCAGGCTAGGGCACCCCGAGGCCTTAGGCTCTGGCTCCCCTAGGCTAAGGCTAGGGCTCCCCTAGCCTTCAGGCTAGGGCACCCCGAGGCCTTAGGCTCTGGCTCCCCTAGGCTAAGGCTAGGGCTCCCCTAGCCTTCAGGCTAGGGCACCCCGAGGCCTTAGGCTCTGGCTCCCCTAGGCTAAGGCTAGGGCTCCCCTAGCCTTCAGGCTAGGGCACCCCGAGGCCTTAGGCTCTGGCTCCCCTTGGCTAAGGCTAGGGCTCCCCTAGCCTTCAGGCTAGGGCACCCCGAGGCCTTAGGCTCTGGCTCCCCTTGGCTAAGGCTAGGGCTCCCCTAGCCTTCAGGCTAGGGCACCCCGAGGCCTTAGGCTCTGGCTCCCCTAGGCTAAGGCTAGGGCTCCCCTAGCCTTCAGGCTAGGGCACCCCGAGGCCTTAGGCTCTGGCTCCCCTAGGCTAAGGCTAGGGCTCCCCTAGCCTTCAGGCTAGGGCACCCCGAGGCCTTAGGCTCTGGCTCCCCTAGGCTAAGGCTAGGGCTCCCCTAGCCTTCAGGCTAGGGCACCCCGAGGCCTTAGGCTCTGGCTCCCCTAGGCTAAGGCTAGGGCTCCCCTAGCCTTCAGGCTAGGGCACCCCGAGGCCTTAGGCTCTGGCTCCCCTAGGCTAAGGCTAGGGCTCCCCTAGCCTTCAGGCTAGGGCACCCCGAGGCCTTAGGCTCTGGCTCCCCTAGGCTAAGGCTAGGGCTCCCCTAGCCTTCAGGCTAGGGCACCCCGAGGCCTTAGGCTCTGGCTCCCCTAGGCTAAGGCTAGGGCTCCCCTAGCCTTCAGGCTAGGGCACCCCGAGGCCTTAGGCTCTGGCTCCCCTAGGCTAAGGCTAGGGCTCCCCTAGCCTTCAGGCTAGGGCACCCCGAGGCCTTAGGCTCTGGCTCCCCTAGGCTAAGGCTAGGGCTCCCCTAGCCTTCAGGCTAGGGCACCCCGAGGCCTTAGGCTCTGGCTCCCCTAGGCTAAGGCTAGGGCTCCCCTAGCCTTCAGGCTAGGGCACCCCGAGGCCTTAGGCTCTGGCTCCCCTAGGCTAAGGCTAGGGCTCCCCTAGCCTTCAGGCTAGGGCACCCCGAGGCCTTAGGCTCTGGCTCCCCTAGGCTAAGGCTAGGGCTCCCCTAGCCTTCAGGCTAGGGCACCCCGAGGCCTTAGGCTCTGGCTCCCCTAGGCTAAGGCTAGGGCTCCCCTAGCCTTCAGGCTAGGGCACCCCGAGGCCTTAGGCTCTGGCTCCCCTAGGCTAAGGCTAGGGCTCCCCTAGCCTTCAGGCTAGGGCACCCCGAGGCCTTAGGCTCTGGCTCCCCTAGGCCAAGGCTAGGGCTCCCCTAGCCTTCAGGCTAGGGCACCCCGAGGCCTTAGGCTCTGGCTCCCCTAGGCCAAGGCTAGGGCTCCCCTAGCCTTCAGGCTAGGGCACCCCGAGGCCTTAGGCTCTGGCTCCCCTAGGCCAAGGCTAGGGCTCCCCTAGCCTTCAGGCTAGGGCACCCCGAGGCCTTAGGCTCTGGCTCCCCTAGGCCAAGGCTAGGGCTCCCCTAGCCTTCAGGCTAGGGCACCCCGAGGCCTTAGGCTCTGGCTCCCCTAGGCCAAGGCTAGGGCTCCCCTAGCCTTCAGGCTAGGGCACCCCGAGGCCTTAGGCTCTGGCTCCCCTAGGCCAAGGCTAGGGCTCCCCTAGCCTTCAGGCTAGGGCACCCCGAGGCCTTAGGCTCTGGCTCCCCTAGGCTAAGGCTAGGGCTCCCCTAGCCTTCAGGCTAGGGCACCCCGAGGCCTTAGGCTCTGGCTCCCCTAGGCTAAGGCTAGGGCTCCCCTAGCCTTCAGGCTAGGGCACCCCGAGGCCTTAGGCTCTGGCTCCCCTAGGCTAAGGCTAGGGCTCCCCTAGCCTTCAGGCTAGGGCACCCCGAGGCCTTAGGCTCTGGCTCCCCTAGGCTAAGGCTAGGGCTCCCCTAGCCTTCAGGCTAGGGCACCCCGAGGCCTTAGGCTCTGGCTCCCCTAGGCTAAGGCTAGGGCTCCCCTAGCCTTCAGGCTAGGGCACCCCGAGGCCTTAGGCTCTGGCTCCCCTAGGCTAAGGCTAGGGCTCCCCTAGCCTTCAGGCTAGGGCACCCCGAGGCCTTAGGCTCTGGCTCCCCTAGGCTAAGGCTAGGGCTCCCCTAGCCTTCAGGCTAGGGCACCCCGAGGCCTTAGGCTCTGGCTCCCCTAGGCTAAGGCTAGGGCTCCCCTAGCCTTCAGGCTAGGGCACCCCGAGGCCTTAGGCTGCCCTAGGCTAAGGCTAGGGCTCCCCTAGCCTTCAGGCTAGGGCACCCCGAGGCCTTAGGCTCCCCTAGGCTAAGGCTAGGGCTCCCCTAGCCTTCAGGCTAGGGCACCCCGAGGCCTTAGGCTCCCCTAGGCTAAGGCTAGGGCTCCCCTAGCCTTCAGGCTAGGGCACCCCGAGGCCTTAGGCTCCCCTAGGCTAAGGCTAGTGCTCCCCTAGCCTTCAGGCTAGGGCACCACGAGGCCTTAGGCTCCCCTAGGCTAAGGCTAGGGCTCCCCCAGCCTTCATGCTAGGGCACCCCGAGGCCTTAGGCTCCCCTAGGCTAAGGCTAGGGCTCCCCCCGCCTTCAGGCTAGGGCACCCCGAGGCCTTAGGCTCTGGCTCCCCTAGGCTAAGGCTAGGGCTCCCCCAGGCTTCAGGCTAGGGCACCCCGAGGCCTTAGGCTCTGGCTCCCCTAGGCTAAGGCTAGGGCTCCCCTAGCCTTCAGGCTAGGGCACCCCGAGGCCTTAGGCTCTGGCTCCCCTAGGCTAAGGCTAGGGCTCCCCTAGCCTTCAGGCTAGGGCACCCCGAGGCCTTAGGCTCTGGCTCCCCTAGGCTAAGGCTAGGGCTCCCCTAGCCTTCAGGCTAGGGCACCCCGAGGCCTTAGGCTCTGGCTCCCCTAGGCTAAGGCTAGGGCTCCCCTAGCCTTCAGGCTAGGGCACCCCGAGGCCTTAGGCTCTGGCTCCCCTAGGCTAAGTCTAGGGCTCCCCTAGCCTTCAGGCTAGGGAACCCCGAGGCCTTAGGCTCTGGCTCCCCTAGGCTAAGGCTAGGGCTCCCCTAGCCTTCAAGCTAGGGCACCCCGAGGCCTTAGGCTCTGGCTCCCCTAGGCTAAGGCTAGGGCTCCCCTAGCCTTCAGGCTAGGGCACCCCGAGGCCTTAGGCTCTGGCTCCCCTAGGCTAAGGCTAGGGCTCCCCTAGCCTTCAGGCTAGGGCACCCCGAGGCCTTAGGCTCTGGCTCCCCTAGGCTAAGGCTAGGGCTCCCCTAGCCTTCAGGCTAGGGCACCCGAGGCCTTAGGCTCTGGCTCCCCTAGGCTAAGGCTAGGGCTCCCCTAGCCTTCAGGCTAGGGCACCCCGAGGCCTTAGGCTCTGGCTCCCCTAGGCTAAGGCTAGGGCTCCCCTAGCCTTCAGGCTAGGGCACCCCGAGGCCTTAGGCTCTGGCTCCCCTAGGCTAAGGCTAGGGCTCCCCTAGCCTTCAGGCTAGGGCACCCCGAGGCCTTAGGCTCTGGCTCCCCTAGGCTAAGGCTAGGGCTCCCCTAGCCTTCAGGCTAGGGCACCCCGAGGCCTTAGGCTCTGGCTCCCCTAGGCTAAGGCTAGGGCTCCCCTAGCCTTCAGGCTAGGGCACCCCGAGGCCTTAGGCTCTGGCTCCCCTAGGCTAAGGCTAGGGCTCCCCTAGCCTTCAGGCTAGGGCACCCCGAGGCCTTAGGCTCTGGCTCCCCTAGGCTAAGGCTAGGGCTCCCCTAGCCTTCAGGCTAGGGCACCCCGAGGCCTTAGGCTCTGGCTCCCCTAGGCTAAGGCTAGGGCTCCCCTAGCCTTCAGGCTAGGGCACCCCGAGGCCTTAGGCTCTGGCTCCCCTAGGCTAAGGCTAGGGCTCCCCTAGCCTTCAGGCTAGGGCACCCCGAGGCCTTAGGCTCTGGCTCCCCTAGGCTAAGGCTAGGGCTCCCCTAGCCTTCAGGCTAGGGCACCCCGAGGCCTTAGGCTCTGGCTCCCCTAGGCTAAGGCTAGGGCTCCCCTAGCCTTCAGGCTAGGGCACCCCGAGGCCTTAGGCTCTGGCTCCCCTAGGCTAAGGCTAGGGCTCCCCTAGCCTTCAGGCTAGGGCACCCCGAGGCCTTAGGCTCTGGCTCCCCTAGGCTAAGGCTAGGGCTCCCCTAGCCTTCAGGCTAGGGCACCCCGAGGCCTTAGGCTCTGGCTCCCCTAGGCTAAGGCTAGGGCTCCCCTAGCCTTCAGGCTAGGGCACCCCGAGGCCTTAGGCTCTGGCTCCCCTAGGCTAAGGCTAGGGCTCCCCTAGCCTTCAGGCTAGGGCACCCCGAGGCCTTAGGCTCTGGCTCCCCTAGGCTAAGGCCAGGGCTCCCCTAGCCTTCAGGCTAGGGCACCCCGAGGCCTTAGGCTCTGGCTCCCCTAGGCTAAGGCCAGGGCTCCCCTAGCCTTCAGGCTAGGGCACCCCGAGGCCTTAGGCTCTGGCTCCCCTAGGCTAAGGCCAGGGCTCCCCTAGCCTTCAGGCTAGGGCACCCCGAGGCCTTAGGCTCTGGCTCCCCTAGGCTAAGGCCAGGGCTCCCCTAGCCTTCAGGCTAGGGCACCCCGAGGCCTTAGGCTCTGGCTCCCCTAGGCTAAGGCCAGGGCTCCCCTAGCCTTCAGGCTAGGGCACCCCGAGGCCTTAGGCTCTGGCTCCTCTAGGCTAAGGCCAGGGCTCCCCTAGCCTTCAGGCTAGGGCACCCCGAGGCCTTAGGCTCTGGCTCCCCTAGGCTAAGGCCAGGGCTCCCCTAGCCTTCAGGCTAGGGCACCCCGAGGCCTTAGGCTCTGGCTCCCCTAGGCTAAGGCCAGGGCTCCCCTAGCCTTCAGGCTAGGGCACCCCGAGGCCTTAGGCTCTGGCTCCCCTAGGCTAAGGCCAGGGCTCCCCTAGCCTTCAGGCTAGGGCACCCCGAGGCCTTAGGCTCTGGCTCCCCTAGGCTAAGGCCAGGGCTCCCCTAGCCTTCAGGCTAGGGCACCCCGAGGCCTTAGGCTCTGGCTCCCCTAGGCTAAGGCCAGGGCTCCCCTAGCCTTCAGGCTAGGGCACCCCGAGGCCTTAGGCTCTGGCTCCCCTAGGCTAAGGCCAGGGCTCCCCTAGCCTTCAGGCTAGGGCACCCCGAGGCCTTAGGCTCTGGCTCCCCTAGGCTAAGGCCAGGGCTCCCCTAGCCTTCAGGCTAGGGCACCCCGAGGCCTTAGGCTCTGGCTCCCCTAGGCTAAGGCCAGGGCTCCCCTAGCCTTCAGGCTAGGGCACCCCGAGGCCTTAGGCTCTGGCTCCCCTAGGCTAAGGCCAGGGCTCCCCTAGCCTTCAGGCTAGGGCACCCCGAGGCCTTAGGCTCTGGCTCCCCTAGGCTAAGGCCAGGGCTCCCCTAGCCTTCAGGCTAGGGCACCCCGAGGCCTTAGGCTCTGGCTCCCCTAGGCTAAGGCCAGGGCTCCCCTAGCCTTCAGGCTAGGGCACCCCGAGGCCTTAGGCTCTGGCTCCCCTAGGCTAAGGCCAGGGCTCCCCTAGCCTTCAGGCTAGGGCACCCCGAGGCCTTAGGCTCTGGCTCCCCTAGGCTAAGGCCAGGGCTCCCCTAGCCTTCAGGCTAGGGCACCCCGAGGCCTTAGGCTCTGGCTCCCCTAGGCTAAGGCCAGGGCTCCCCTAGCCTTCAGGCTAGGGCACCCCGAGGCCTTAGGCTCTGGCTCCCCTAGGCTAAGGCCAGGGCTCCCCTAGCCTTCAGGCTAGGGCACCCCGAGGCCTTAGGCTCTGGCTCCCCTAGGCTAAGGCCAGGGCTCCCCTAGCCTTCAGGCTAGGGCACCCCGAGGCCTTAGGCTCTGGCTCCCCTAGGCTAAGGCCAGGGCTCCCCTAGCCTTCAGGCTAGGGCACCCCGAGGCCTTAGGCTCTGGCTCCCCTAGGCTAAGGCCAGGGCTCCCCTAGCCTTCAGGCTAGGGCACCCCGAGGCCTTAGGCTCTGGCTCCCCTAGGCTAAGGCCAGGGCTCCCCTAGCCTTCAGGCTAGGGCACCCCGAGGCCTTAGGCTCTGGCTCCCCTAGGCTAAGGCCAGGGCTCCCCTAGCCTTCAGGCTAGGGCACCCCGAGGCCTTAGGCTCTGGCTCCCCTAGGCTAAGGCCAGGGGCTCCCCTAGCCTTCAGGCTAGGGCACCCCGAGGCCTTAGGCTCTGGCTCCCCTAGGCTAAGGCCAGGGCTCCCCTAGCCTTCAGGCTAGGGCACCCCGAGGCCTTAGGCTCTGGCTCCCCTAGGCTAAGGCCAGGGCTCCCCTAGCCTTCAGGCTAGGGCACCCCGAGGCCTTAGGCTCTGGCTCCCCTAGGCTAAGGCCAGGGCTCCCCTAGCCTTCAGGCTAGGGCACCCGAGGCCTTAGGCTCTGGCTCCCCTAGGCTAAGGCCAGGGCTCCCCTAGCCTTCAGGCTAGGGCACCCCGAGGCCTTAGGCTCTGGCTCCCCTAGGCTAAGGCCAGGGCTCCCCTAGCCTTCAGGCTAGGGCACCCCGAGGCCTTAGGCTCTGGCTCCCCTAGGCTAAGGCCAGGGCTCCCCTAGCCTTCAGGCTAGGGCACCCCGAGGCCTTAGGCTCTGGCTCCCCTAGGCTAAGGCCAGGGCTCCCCTAGCCTTCAGGCTAGGGCACCCCGAGGCCTTAGGCTCTGGCTCCCCTAGGCTAAGGCCAGGGCTCCCCTAGCCTTCAGGCTAGGGCACCCCGAGGCCTTAGGCTCTGGCTCCCTAGGCTAAGGCCAGGGCTCCCCTAGCCTTCAGGCTAGGGCACCCCGAGGCCTTAGGCTCTGGCTCCCCTAGGCTAAGGCCAGGGCTCCCCTAGCCTTCAGGCTAGGGCACCCCGAGGCCTTAGGCTCTGGCTCCCCTAGGCTAAGGCCAGGGCTCCCCTAGCCTTCAGGCTAGGGCACCCCGAGGCCTTAGGCTCTGGCTCCCCTAGGCTAAGGCCAGGGCTCCCCTAGCCTTCAGGCTAGGGCACCCCGAGGCCTTAGGCTCTGGCTCCCCTAGGCTAAGGCCAGGGCTCCCCTAGCCTTCAGGCTAGGGCACCCCGAGGCCTTAGGCTCTGGCTCCCCTAGGCTAAGGCCAGGGCTCCCCTAGCCTTCAGGCTAGGGCACCCCGAGGCCTTAGGCTCTGGCTCCCCTAGGCTAAGGCCAGGGCTCCCCTAGCCTTCAGGCTAGGGCACCCGAGGCCTTAGGCTCTGGCTGCCCTAGGCTAAGGCTAGGGCTCCCCTAGCCTTCAGGCTAGGGCACCCCGAGGCCTTAGGCTCCCCTAGGCTAAGGCTAGGGCTCCCCTAGCCTTCAGGCTAGGGCACCCCGAGGCCTTAGGCTCTGGCTCCCCTAGCTAAGGCTAGGGGCTCCCCTAGCCTTCAGGCTAGGGCACCCCGAGGCCTTAGGCTCTGGCTCCCCTAGGCTAAGGCTAGGGCTCCCCTAGCCCTCAGGCTAGGCACCCCGAGGCCTTAGGCTCTGGCTCCCCTAGGCTAAGGCTAGGGCTCCCCTAGCCCTCAGGCTAGGGCACCCCGAGGCCTTAGGCTCTGGCTCCCCTAGGCTAAGGCTAGGGCTCCCCTAGCCCTCAGGCTAGGGCACCCCGAGGCCTTAGGCTCTGGCTCCCCTAGGCTAAGGCTAGGGCTCCCCTAGCCCTCAGGCTAGGGCACCCCGAGGCCTTAGGCTCTGGCTCCCCTAGGCTAAGGCTAGGGCTCCCCTAGCCCTCAGGCTAGGGCACCCCGAGGCCTTAGGCTCTGGCTCCCCTAGGCTAAGGCTAGGGCTCCCCTAGCCCTCAGGCTAGGGCACCCCGAGGCCTTAGGCTCTGGCTCCCCTAGGCTAAGGCTAGGGCTCCCCTAGCCCTCAGGCTAGGGCACCCCGAGGCCTTAGGCTCTGGCTCCCCTAGGCTAAGGCTAGGGCTCCCCTAGCCCTCAGGCTAGGGCACCCCGAGGCCTTAGGCTCTGGCTCCCCTAGGCTAAGGCTAGGGCTCCCCTAGCCCTCAGGCTAGGGCACCCCGAGGCCTTAGGCTCTGGCTCCCCTAGGCTAAGGCTAGGGCTCCCCTAGCCCTCAGGCTAGGGCACCCCGAGGCCTTAGGCTCTGGCTCCCCTAGGCTAAGGCTAGGGCTCCCCTAGCCCTCAGGCTAGGGCACCCCGAGGCCTTAGGCTCTGGCTCCCCTAGGCTAAGGCTAGGGCTCCCCTAGCCCTCAGGCTAGGGCACCCCGAGGCCTTAGGCTCTGGCTCCCCTAGGCTAAGGCTAGGGCTCCCCTAGCCCTCAGGCTAGGGCACCCCGAGGCCTTAGGCTCTGGCTCCCCTAGGCTAAGGCTAGGGCTCCCCTAGCCCTCAGGCTAGGGCACCCCGAGGCCTTAGGCTCTGGCTCCCCTAGGCTAAGGCTAGGGCTCCCCTAGCCCTCAGGCTAGGGCACCCCGAGGCCTTAGGCTCTGGCTCCCCTAGGCTAAGGCTAGGGCTCCCCTAGCCCTCAGGCTAGGGCACCCCGAGGCCTTAGGCTCTGGCTCCCCTAGGCTAAGGCTAGGGCTCCCCTAGCCCTCAGGCTAGGGCACCCCGAGGCCTTAGGCTCTGGCTCCCCTAGGCTAAGGCTAGGGCTCCCCTAGCCCTCAGGCTAGGGCACCCCGAGGCCTTAGGCTCTGGCTCCCCTAGGCTAAGGCTAGGGCTCCCCTAGCCCTCAGGCTAGGGCACCCCGAGGCCTTAGGCTCTGGGCTCCCCTAGGCTAAGGCTAGGGCTCCCCTAGCCCTCAGGCTAGGGCACCCCGAGGCCTTAGGCTCTGGCTCCCCTAGGCTAAGGCTAGGGCTCCCCTAGCCCTCAGGCTAGGGCACCCCGAGGCCTTAGGCTCTGGCTCCCCTAGGCTAAGGCTAGGGCTCCCCTAGCCCTCAGGCTAGGGCACCCCGAGGCCTTAGGCTCTGGCTCCCCTAGGCTAAGGCTAGGGCTCCCCTAGCCCTCAGGCTAGGGCACCCCGAGGCCGTAGGCTCTGGCTCCCCTAGGCTAAGGCTAGGGCTCCCCTAGCCCTCAGGCTAGGGCACCCCGAGGCCGTAGGCTCTGGCTCCCCTAGGCTAAGGCTAGGGCTCCCCTAGCCCTCAGGCTAGGGCACCCCGAGCCGTAGGCTCTGGCTCCCCTAGGCTAAGGCTAGGGCTCCCCTAGCCCTCAGGCTAGGGCACCCCGAGGCCGTAGGCTCTGGCTCCCCTAGGCTAAGGCTAGGGCTCCCCTAGCCCTCAGGCTAGGGCACCCCGAGGCCGTAGGCTCTGGCTCCCCTAGGCTAAGGCTAGGGCTCCCCTAGCCCTCAGGCTAGGGCACCCCGAGGCCGTAGGCTCTGGCTCCCCTAGGCTAAGGCTAGGGCTCCCCTAGCCCTCAGGCTAGGCACCCCGAGGCCGTAGGCTCTGGCTCCCCTAGGCTAAGGCTAGGGCTCCCCTAGCCCTCAGGCTAGGGCACCCCGAGGCCGTAGGCTCTGGCTCCCCTAGGCTAAGGCTAGGGCTCCCCTAGCCCTCAGGCTAGGGCACCCCGAGGCCGTAGGCTCTGGCTCCCCTAGGCTAAGGCTAGGGCTCCCCTAGCCCTCAGGCTAGGGCACCCCGAGGCCGTAGGCTCTGGCTCCCCTAGGCTAAGGCTAGGGCTCCCCTAGCCCTCAGCTAGGGCACCCCGAGGCCGTAGGCTCTGGCTCCCCTAGGCTAAGGCTAGGGCTCCCCTAGCCCTCAGGCTAGGGCACCCCGAGGCCGTAGGCTCTGGCTCCCCTAGGCTAAGGCTAGGGCTCCCCTAGCCCTCAGGCTAGGGCACCCCGAGGCCGTAGGCTCTGGCTCCCCTAGGCTAAGGCTAGGGCTCCCCTAGCCCTCAGGCTAGGGCACCCCGAGGCCGTAGGCTCTGGCTCCCCTAGGCTAAGGCTAGGGCTCCCCTAGCCCTCAGGCTAGGGCACCCCGAGGCCGTAGGCTCTGGCTCCCCTAGGCTAAGGCTAGGGCTCCCCTAGCCCTCAGGCTAGGGCACCCCGAGGCCTTAGGCTCTGGCTCCCCTAGGCTAAGGCTAGGGCTCCCCTAGCCCTCAGGCTAGGGCACCCCGAGGCCTTAGGCTCTGGCTCCCCTAGGCTAAGGCTAGGGCTCCCCTAGCCCTCAGGCTAGGGCACCCCGAGGCCTTAGGCTCTGGCTCCCCTAGGCTAAGGCTAGGGCTCCCCTAGCCCTCAGGCTAGGGCACCCCGAGGCCTTAGGCTCTGGCTCCCCTAGGCTAAGGCTAGGGCTCCCCTAGCCCTCAGGCTAGGGCACCCCGAGGCCTTAGGCTCTGGCTCCCCTAGGCTAAGGCTAGGGCTCCCCTAGCCCTCAGGCTAGGGCACCCCGAGGCCTTAGGCTCTGGCTCCCCTAGGCCTAAGGCCAGGGCTCCCCTAGCCCTCAGGCTAGGGCACCCCGAGGCCTTAGGCTCTGGCTCCCCTAGGCTAAGGCCAG
>NW_027457845.1:0-29807 GCF_050624435.1 Tenrec ecaudatus
TGCCCTAGCCTGAAGGCTAGGGGAGCCCTAGCCTTAGCCTAGGGGAGCCTAAAGCCTAGGGGTGCCCTAGCCTGAAGGCTAGGGGAGCCCTAGCCTTAGCCTAGGGGAGCCCGAGCCTAAAGCCTAGGGGTGCCCTAGCCTGAAGGCTAGGGGAGCCCTAGCCTGAAGGCTAGGGGAGCCCTAGCCTTAGCCTAGGGGAGCCTAAAGCCTAGGGGTGCCCTAGCCTGAAGGCTAGGGGAGCCCTAGCCTTAGCCTAGGGGAGCCCGAGCCTAAAGCCTAGGGGTGCCCTAGCCTGAAGGCTAGGGGAGCCCTAGCCTTAGCCTAGGGGAGCCTAAAGCCTAGGGGTGCCCTAGCCTGAAGGCTAGGGGAGCCCTAGCCTTAGCCTAGGGGAGCCCGAGCCTAAAGCCTAGGGGTGCCCTAGCCTGAAGGCTAGGGGAGCCCTAGCCTTAGCCTAGGGGAGCCTAAAGCCTAGGGGTGCCCTAGCCTGAAGGCTAGGGGAGCCCTAGCCTTAGCCTAGGGGAGCCCGAGCCTAAAGCCTAGGGGTGCCCTAGCCTGAAGGCTAGGGGAGCCCTAGCCTTAGCCTAGGGGAGCCTAAAGCCTAGGGGTGCCCTAGCCTGAAGGCTAGGGGAGCCCTAGCCTTAGCCTAGGGGAGCCCGAGCCTAAAGCCTAGGGGTGCCCTAGCCTGAAGGCTAGGGGAGCCCTAGCCTTAGCCTAGGGGAGCCTAAAGCCTAGGGGTGCCCTAGCCTGAAGGCTAGGGGAGCCCTAGCCTTAGCCTAGGGGAGCCCGAGCCTAAAGCCTAGGGGTGCCCTAGCCTGAAGGCTAGGGGAGCCCTAGCCTTAGCCTAGGGGAGCCTAAAGCCTAGGGGTGCCCTAGCCTGAAGGCTAGGGGAGCCCTAGCCTTAGCCTAGGGGAGCCCGAGCCTAAAGCCTAGGGGTGCCCTAGCCTGAAGGCTAGGGGAGCCCTAGCCTTAGCCTAGGGGAGCCTAAAGCCTAGGGGTGCCCTAGCCTGAAGGCTAGGGGAGCCCTAGCCTTAGCCTAGGGGAGCCCGAGCCTAAAGCCTAGGGGTGCCCTAGCCTGAAGGCTAGGGGAGCCCTAGCCTTAGCCTAGGGGAGCCTAAAGCCTAGGGGTGCCCTAGCCTGAAGGCTAGGGGAGCCCTAGCCTTAGCCTAGGGGAGCCCGAGCCTAAAGCCTAGGGGTGCCCTAGCCTGAAGGCTAGGGGAGCCCTAGCCTTAGCCTAGGGGAGCCTAAAGCCTAGGGGTGCCCTAGCCTGAAGGCTAGGGGAGCCCTAGCCTTAGCCTAGGGGAGCCCGAGCCTAAAGCCTAGGGGTGCCCTAGCCTGAAGGCTAGGGGAGCCCTAGCCTTAGCCTAGGGGAGCCTAAAGCCTAGGGGTGCCCTAGCCTGAAGGCTAGGGGAGCCCTAGCCTTAGCCTAGGGGAGCCCGAGCCTAAAGCCTAGGGGTGCCCTAGCCTGAAGGCTAGGGGAGCCCTAGCCTTAGCCTAGGGGAGCCTAAAGCCTAGGGGTGCCCTAGCCTGAAGGCTAGGGGAGCCCTAGCCTTAGCCTAGGGGAGCCCGAGCCTAAAGCCTAGGGGTGCCCTAGCCTGAAGGCTAGGGGAGCCCTAGCCTTAGCCTAGGGGAGCCTAAAGCCTAGGGGTGCCCTAGACTGAAGGCTAGGGGAGCCCTAGCCTTAGCCTAGGGGAGCCCGAGCCTAAAGCCTAGGGGTGCCCTAGCCTGAAGGCTAGGGGAGCCCTAGCCTTAGCCTAGGGGAGCCTAAAGCCTAGGGGTGCCCTAGCCTGAAGGCTAGGGAGCCCTAGCCTTAGCCTAGGGGAGCCCGAGCCTAAAGCCTAGGGGTGCCCTAGCCTGAAGGCTAGGGGAGCCCTAGCCTTAGCCTAGGGGAGCCTAAAGCCTAGGGGTGCCCTAGCCTGAAGGCTAGGGGAGCCCTAGCCTTAGCCTAGGGGAGCCCGAGCCTAAAGCCTAGGGGTGCCCTAGCCTGAAGGCTAGGGGAGCCCTAGCCTTAGCCTAGGGGAGCCTAAAGCCTAGGGGTGCCCTAGCCTGAAGGCTAGGGGAGCCCTAGCCTTAGCCTAGGGGAGCCCGAGCCTAAAGCCTAGGGGTGCCCTAGCCTGAAGGCTAGGGGAGCCCTAGCCTTAGCCTAGGGGAGCCTAAAGCCTAGGGGTGCCCTAGCCTGAAGGCTAGGGGAGCCCTAGCCTTAGCCTAGGGGAGCCCGAGCCTAAAGCCTAGGGGTGCCCTAGCCTGAAGGCTAGGGGAGCCCTAGCCTTAGCCTAGGGGAGCCTAAAGCCTAGGGGTGCCCTAGCCTGAAGGCTAGGGGAGCCCTAGCCTTAGCCTAGGGGAGCCCGAGCCTAAAGCCTAGGGGTGCCCTAGCCTGAAGGCTAGGGGAGCCCTAGCCTTAGCCTAGGGGAGCCTAAAGCCTAGGGGTGCCCTAGCCTGAAGGCTAGGGGAGCCCTAGCCTTAGCCTAGGGGAGCCCGAGCCTAAAGCCTAGGGGTGCCCTAGCCTGAAGGCTAGGGGAGCCCTAGCCTTAGCCTAGGGGAGCCTAAAGCCTAGGGGTGCCCTAGCCTGAAGGCTAGGGGAGCCCTAGCCTTAGCCTAGGGGAGCCCGAGCCTAAAGCCTAGGGGTGCCCTAGCCTGAAGGCTAGGGGAGCCCTAGCCTTAGCCTAGGGGAGCCTAAAGCCTAGGGGTGCCCTAGCCTGAAGGCTAGGGGAGCCCTAGCCTTAGCCTAGGGGAGCCCGAGCCTAAAGCCTAGGGGTGCCCTAGCCTGAAGGCTAGGGGAGCCCTAGCCTTAGCCTAGGGGAGCCTAAAGCCTAGGGGTGCCCTAGCCTGAAGGCTAGGGGAGCCCTAGCCTTAGCCTAGGGGAGCCCGAGCCTAAAGCCTAGGGGTGCCCTAGCCTGAAGGCTAGGGGAGCCCTAGCCTTAGCCTAGGGGAGCCCGAGCCTAAAGCCTAGGGGTGCCCTAGCCTGAAGGCTAGGGGAGCCCTAGCCTTAGCCTAGGGGAGCCTAAAGCCTAGGGGTGCCCTAGCCTGAAGGCTAGGGGAGCCCTAGCCTTAGCCTAGGGGAGCCCGAGCCTAAAGCCTAGGGGTGCCCTAGCCTGAAGGCTAGGGGAGCCCTAGCCTTAGCCTAGGGGAGCCTAAAGCCTAGGGGTGCCCTAGCCTGAAGGCTAGGGGAGCCCTAGCCTTAGCCTAGGGGAGCCCGAGCCTAAAGCCTAGGGGTGCCCTAGCCTGAAGGCTAGGGGAGCCCTAGCCTTAGCCTAGGGGAGCCTAAAGCCTAGGGGTGCCCTAGCCTGAAGGCTAGGGGAGCCCTAGCCTTAGCCTAGGGGAGCCTGAGCCTAAAGCCTAGGGGTGCCCTAGCCTGAAGGCTAGGGGAGCCCTAGCCTTAGCCTAGGGGAGCCTAAAGCCTAGGGGTGCCCTAGCCTGAAGGCTAGGGGAGCCCTAGCCTTAGCCTAGGGGAGCCCGAGCCTAAAGCCTAGGGGTGCCCTAGCCTGAAGGCTAGGGGAGCCCTAGCCTTAGCCTAGGGGAGCCTAAAGCCTAGGGGTGCCCTAGCCTGAAGGCTAGGGGAGCCCTAGCCTTAGCCTAGGGGAGCCCGAGCCTAAAGCCTAGGGGTGCCCTAGCCTGAAGGCTAGGGGAGCCCTAGCCTGAAGGCTAGGGGAGCCCTAGCCTTAGCCTAGGGGAGCCTAAAGCCTAGGGGTGCCCTAGCCTGAAGGCTAGGGGAGCCCTAGCCTTAGCCTAGGGGAGCCCGAGCCTAAAGCCTAGGGGTGCCCTAGCCTGAAGGCTAGGGGAGCCCTAGCCTTAGCCTAGGGGAGCCTAAAGCCTAGGGGTGCCCTAGCCTGAAGGCTAGGGGAGCCCTAGCCTTAGCCTAGGGGAGCCCGAGCCTAAAGCCTAGGGGTGCCCTAGCCTGAAGGCTAGGGGAGCCCTAGCCTTAGCCTAGGGGAGCCTAAAGCCTAGGGGTGCCCTAGCCTGAAGGCTAGGGGAGCCCTAGCCTTAGCCTAGGGGAGCCCGAGCCTAAAGCCTAGGGGTGCCCTAGCCTGAAGGCTAGGGGAGCCCTAGCCTTAGCCTAGGGGAGCCTAAAGCCTAGGGGTGCCCTAGCCTGAAGGCTAGGGGAGCCCTAGCCTTAGCCTAGGGGAGCCCGAGCCTAAAGCCTAGGGGTGCCCTAGCCTGAAGGCTAGGGGAGCCCTAGCCTTAGCCTAGGGGAGCCTAAAGCCTAGGGGTGCCCTAGCCTGAAGGCTAGGGGAGCCCTAGCCTTAGCCTAGGGGAGCCCGAGCCTAAAGCCTAGGGGTGCCCTAGCCTGAAGGCTAGGGGAGCCCTAGCCTTAGCCTAGGGGAGCCTAAAGCCTAGGGGTGCCCTAGCCTGAAGGCTAGGGGAGCCCTAGCCTTAGCCTAGGGGAGCCCGAGCCTAAAGCCTAGGGGTGCCCTAGCCTGAAGGCTAGGGGAGCCCTAGCCTTAGCCTAGGGGAGCCTAAAGCCTAGGGGTTGCCCTAGCCTGAAGGCTAGGGGAGCCCTAGCCTTAGCCTAGGGGAGCCCGAGCCTAAAGCCTAGGGGTGCCCTAGCCTGAAGGCTAGGGGAGCCCTAGCCTTAGCCTAGGGGAGCCTAAAGCCTAGGGGTGCCCTAGCCTGAAGGCTAGGGGAGCCCTAGCCTTAGCCTAGGGGAGCCCGAGCCTAAAGCCTAGGGGTGCCCTAGCCTGAAGGCTAGGGGAGCCCTAGCCTTAGCCTAGGGGAGCCTAAAGCCTAGGGGTGCCCTAGCCTGAAGGCTAGGGGAGCCCTAGCCTTAGCCTAGGGGAGCCCGAGCCTAAAGCCTAGGGGTGCCCTAGCCTGAAGGCTAGGGGAGCCCTAGCCTTAGCCTAGGGGAGCCTAAAGCCTAGGGGTGCCCTAGCCTGAAGGCTAGGGGAGCCCTAGCCTTAGCCTAGGGGAGCCCGAGCCTAAAGCCTAGGGGTGCCCTAGCCTGAAGGCTAGGGGAGCCCTAGCCTTAGCCTAGGGGAGCCTAAAGCCTAGGGGTGCCCTAGCCTGAAGGCTAGGGGAGCCCTAGCCTTAGCCTAGGGGAGCCCGAGCCTAAAGCCTAGGGGTGCCCTAGCCTGAAGGCTAGGGGAGCCCTAGCCTTAGCCTAGGGGAGCCTAAAGCCTAGGGGTGCCCTAGCCTGAAGGCTAGGGGAGCCCTAGCCTTAGCCTAGGGGAGCCCGAGCCTAAAGCCTAGGGGTGCCCTAGCCTGAAGGCTAGGGGAGCCCTAGCCTTAGCCTAGGGGAGCCTAAAGCCTAGGGGTGCCCTAGCCTGAAGGCTAGGGGAGCCCTAGCCTTAGCCTAGGGGAGCCCGAGCCTAAAGCCTAGGGGTGCCCTAGCCTGAAGGCTAGGGGAGCCCTAGCCTTAGCCTAGGGGAGCCTAAAGCCTAGGGGTGCCCTAGCCTGAAGGCTAGGGGAGCCCTAGCCTTAGCCTAGGGGAGCCCGAGCCTAAAGCCTAGGGGTGCCCTAGCCTGAAGGCTAGGGGAGCCCTAGCCTTAGCCTAGGGGAGCCTAAAGCCTAGGGGTGCCCTAGCCTGAAGGCTAGGGGAGCCCTAGCCTTAGCCTAGGGGAGCCCGAGCCTAAAGCCTAGGGGTGCCCTAGCCTGAAGGCTAGGGGAGCCCTAGCCTTAGCCTAGGGGAGCCTAAAGCCTAGGGGTGCCCTAGCCTGAAGGCTAGGGGAGCCCTAGCCTTAGCCTAGGGGAGCCCGAGCCTAAAGCCTAGGGGTGCCCTAGCCTGAAGGCTAGGGGAGCCCTAGCCTTAGCCTAGGGGAGCCTAAAGCCTAGGGGTGCCCTAGCCTGAAGGCTAGGGGAGCCCTAGCCTTAGCCTAGGGGAGCCCGAGCCTAAAGCCTAGGGGTGCCCTAGCCTGAAGGCTAGGGGAGCCCTAGCCTTAGCCTAGGGGAGCCTAAAGCCTAGGGGTGCCCTAGCCTGAAGGCTAGGGGAGCCTAGCCTTAGCCTAGGGGAGCCCGAGCCTAAAGCCTAGGGGTGCCCTAGCCTGAAGGCTAGGGGAGCCCTAGCCTTAGCCTAGGGGAGCCTAAAGCCTAGGGGTGCCCTAGCCTGAAGGCTAGGGGAGCCCTAGCCTTAGCCTAGGGGAGCCCGAGCCTAAAGCCTAGGGGTGCCCTAGCCTGAAGGCTAGGGGAGCCCTAGCCTTAGCCTAGGGGAGCCTAAAGCCTAGGGGTGCCCTAGCCTGAAGGCTAGGGGAGCCCTAGCCTTAGCCTAGGGGAGCCCGAGCCTAAAGCCTAGGGGTGCCCTAGCCTGAAGGCTAGGGGAGCCCTAGCCTTAGCCTAGGGGAGCCTAAAGCCTAGGGGTGCCCTAGCCTGAAGGCTAGGGGAGCCCTAGCCTTAGCCTAGGGGAGCCCGAGCCTAAAGCCTAGGGGTGCCCTAGCCTGAAGGCTAGGGGAGCCCTAGCCTTAGCCTAGGGGAGCCCGAGCCTAAAGCCTAGGGGTGCCCTAGCCTGAAGGCTAGGGGAGCCCTAGCCTTAGCCTAGGGGAGCCTAAAGCCTAGGGGTGCCCTAGCCTGAAGGCTAGGGGAGCCCTAGCCTTAGCCTAGGGGAGCCCGAGCCTAAAGCCTAGGGGTGCCCTAGCCTGAAGGCTAGGGGAGCCCTAGCCTTAGCCTAGGGGAGCCTAAAGCCTAGGGGTGCCCTAGCCTGAAGGCTAGGGGAGCCCTAGCCTTAGCCTAGGGGAGCCCGAGCCTAAAGCCTAGGGGTGCCCTAGCCTGAAGGCTAGGGGAGCCCTAGCCTTAGCCTAGGGGAGCCTAAAGCCTAGGGGTGCCCTAGCCTGAAGGCTAGGGGAGCCCTAGCCTTAGCCTAGGGGAGCCCGAGCCTAAAGCCTAGGGGTGCCCTAGCCTGAAGGCTAGGGGAGCCCTAGCCTTAGCCTAGGGGAGCCTAAAGCCTAGGGGTGCCCTAGCCTGAAGGCTAGGGGAGCCCTAGCCTTAGCCTAGGGGAGCCCGAGCCTAAAGCCTAGGGGTGCCCTAGCCTGAAGGCTAGGGGAGCCCTAGCCTTAGCCTAGGGGAGCCTAAAGCCTAGGGGTGCCCTAGCCTGAAGGCTAGGGGAGCCCTAGCCTTAGCCTAGGGAGCCCGAGCCTAAAGCCTAGGGGTGCCCTAGCCTGAAGGCTAGGGGAGCCCTAGCCTTAGCCTAGGGGAGCCTAAAGCCTAGGGGTGCCCTAGCCTGAAGGCTAGGGGAGCCCTAGCCTTAGCCTAGGGGAGCCCTAGCCTAAAGCCTAGGGGTGCCCTAGCCTGAAGGCTAGGGGAGCCCTAGCCTTAGCCTAGGGGAGCCTAAAGCCTAGGGGTGCCCTAGCCTGAAGGCTAGGGAGCCCTAGCCTTAGCCTAGGGGAGCCCTAGCCTAAAGCCTAGGGGTGCCCTAGCCTGAAGGCTAGGGGAGCCCTAGCCTTAGCCTAGGGGAGCCTAGCCTAAAGCCTAGGGGTGCCCTAGCCTGAAGGCTAGGGGAGCCCTAGCCTTAGCCTAGGGGAGCCTAAAGCCTAGGGGTGCCCTAGCCTGAAGGCTAGGGGAGCCCTAGCCTTAGCCTAGGGGAGCCTAAAGCCTAGGGGTGCCCTAGCCTGAAGGCTAGGGGAGCCCTAGCCTTAGCCTAGGGGAGCCTAAAGCCTAGGGGTGCCCTAGCCTGAAGGCTAGGGGAGCCCTAGCATTAGCCTAGGGGAGCCCTAGCCTAAAGCCTAGGGGTGCCCTAGCCTGAAGGCTAGGGGAGCCCTAGCCTTAGCCTAGGGGAGCCTAAAGCCTAGGGGTGCCCTAGCCTGAAGGCTAGGGGAGCCCTAGCCTTAGCCTAGGGGAGCCTAAAGCCTAGGGGTGCCCTAGCCTGAAGGCTAGGGGAGCCCTAGCCTTAGCCTAGGGGAGCCCTAGCCTAAAGCCTAGGGGTGCCCTAGCCTGAAGGCTAGGGGAGCCCTAGCCTTAGCCTAGGGGAGCCTAAAGCCTAGGGGTGCCCTAGCCTGAAGGCTAGGGGAGCCCTAGCCTTAGCCTAGGGGAGCCTAAAGCCTAGGGGTGCCCTAGCCTGAAGGCTAGGGGAGCCCTAGCCTTAGCCTAGGGGAGCCGCCCTAAAGCCTAGGGGTGCCCTAGCCTGAAGGCTAGGGGAGCCCTAGCCTTAGCCTAGGGGAGCCTAAAGCCTAGGGGTGCCCTAGCCTGAAGGCTAGGGGAGCCCTAGCCTTAGCCTAGGGGAGCCCTAGCCTAAAGCCTAGGGGTGCCCTAGCCTGAAGGCTAGGGGAGCCCTAGCCTTAGCCTAGGGGAGCCCAAAGCCTAGGGGTGCCCTAGCCTGAAGGCTAGGGGAGCCCTAGCCTTAGCCTAGGGGAGCCTAAAGCCTAGGGGTGCCCTAGCCTGAAGGCTAGGGGAGCCCTAGCCTTAGCCTAGGGGAGCCTAAAGCCTAGGGGTGCCCTAGCCTGAAGGCTAGGGGAGCCCTAGCCTTAGCCTAGGGGAGCCTAAAGCCTAGGGGTGCCCTAGCCTGAAGGCTAGGGGAGCCCTAGCCTTAGCCTAGGGGAGCCCTAGCCTAAAGCCTAGGGGTGCCCTAGCCTGAAGGCTAGGGGAGCCCTAGCCTTAGCCTAGGGGAGCCCTAAAGCCTAGGGGTGCCCTAGCCTGAAGGCTAGGGGAGCCCTAGCCTTAGCCTAGGGGAGCCTAAGCTAGCCTAGGGTGCCCTAGCCTGAAGGCTAGGGGAGCCCTAGCCTTAGCCTAGGGGAGCCTAAAGCCTAGGGGTGCCCTAGCCTGAAGGCTAGGGGAGCCCTAGCCTTAGCCTAGGGGAGCCCTAGCCTAAAGCCTAGGGGTGCCCTAGCCTGAAGGCTAGGGGAGCCCTAGCCTTAGCCTAGGGGAGCCTAAAGCCTAGGGGTGCCCTAGCCTGAAGGCTAGGGGAGCCCTAGCCTTAGCCTAGGGGAGCCTAAAGGCTAGGGGTGCCCTAGCCTGAAGGCTAGGGGAGCCCTAGCCTTAGCCTAGGGGAGCCTAAAGCCTAGGGGTGCCCTAGCCTGAAGGCTAGGGGAGCCCTAGCCTTAGCCTAGGGGAGCCCTAGCCTGAAGGCTAGGGGAGCCCTAGCCTTAGCCTAGGGGAGCCTAAAGCCTAGGGGTGCCCTAGCCTGAAGGCTAGGGGAGCCCTAGCCTTAGCCTAGGGGAGCCTAAAGCCTAGGGGTGCCCTAGCCTGAAGGCTAGGGGAGCCCTAGCCTTAGCCTAGGGGAGCCTAAAGCCTAGGGGTGCCCTAGCCTGAAGGCTAGGGGAGCCCTAGCCTTAGCCTACGGGAGCCCTAGCCTAAAGCCTAGGGGTGCCCTAGCCTGAAGGCTAGGGGAGCCCTAGCCTTAGCCTAGGGGAGCCTAAAGCCTAGGGGTGCCCTAGCCTGAAGGCTAGGGGAGCCCTAGCCTTAGCCTAGGGGAGCCTAAAGCCTAGGGGTGCCCTAGCCTGAAGGCTAGGGGAGCCCTAGCCTTAGCCTAGGGGAGCCCTAGCCTAAAGCCTAGGGGTGCCCTAGCCTGAAGGCTAGGGGAGCCCTAGCCTTAGCCTAGGGGAGCCTAAAGCCTAGGGGTGCCCTAGCCTGAAGGCTAGGGGAGCCCTAGCCTTAGCCTAGGGGAGCCCAGCCTAAAGCCTAGGGGTGCCCTAGCCTGAAGGCTAGGGGAGCCCTAGCCTTAGCCTAGGGGAGCCTAAAGCCTAGGGGTGCCCTAGCCTGAAGGCTAGGGGAGCCCTAGCCTTAGCCTAGGGGAGCCCTAGCCTAAAGCCTAGGGGTGCCCTAGCCTGAAGGCTAGGGGAGCCCTAGCCTTAGCCTAGGGGAGCCTAAAGCCTAGGGGTGCCCTAGCCTGAAGGCTAGGGGAGCCCTAGCCTTAGCCTAGGGGAGCCCTAGCTAAAGCCTAGGGGTGCCCTAGCCTGAAGGCTAGGGGAGCCCTAGCCTTAGCCTAGGGGAGCCTAAAGCCTAGGGGTGCCCTAGCCTGAAGGCTAGGGGAGCCCTAGCCTTAGCCTAGGGGAGCCTAAAGCCTAGGGGTGCCCTAGCCTGAAGGCTAGGGGAGCCCTAGCCTTAGCCTAGGGGAGCCTAAAGCCTAGGGGTGCCCTAGCCTGAAGGCTAGGGAGCCCTAGCCTTAGCCTAGGGGAGCCTAAAGCCTAGGGGTGCCCTAGCCTGAAGGCTAGGGGAGCCCTAGCCTTAGCCTAGGGGAGCCTAAAGCCTAGGGGTGCCCTAGCCTGAAGGCTAGGGGAGCCCTAGCCTTAGCCTAGGGGAGCCTAAAGCCTAGGGGTGCCCTAGCCTGAAGGCTAGGGGAGCCCTAGCCTTAGCCTAGGGGAGCCTAAAGCCTAGGGGTGCCCTAGCCTGAAGGCTAGGGGGAGCCCTAGCCTTAGCCTAGGGGAGCCTAAAGCCTAGGGGAGCCCTAGCCTGAAGGCTAGGGGAGCCCTAGCCTTAGCCTAGGGGAGCCTAAAGCCTAGGGGAGCCCTAGCCTGAAGGCTAGGGGAGCCCTAGCCTTAGCCTAGGGGAGCCTAAAGCCTAGGGGAGCCCTAGCCTGAAGGCTAGGGGAGCCCTAGCCTTAGCCTAGGGGAGCCTAAAGCCTAGGGGAGCCCTAGCCTGAAGGCTAGGGGAGCCCTAGCCTTAGCCTAGGGGAGCCTAAAGCCTAGGGGAGCCCTAGCCTGAAGGCTAGGGGAGCCCTAGCCTTAGCCTAGGGGAGCCTAAAGCCTAGGGGAGCCCTAGCCTGAAGGCTAGGGGAGCCCTAGCCTTAGCCTAGGGGAGCCTAAAGCCTAGGGGAGCCCTAGCCTGAAGGCTAGGGGAGCCCTAGCCTTAGCCTAGGGGAGCCTAAAGCCTAGGGGAGCCCTAGCCTGAAGGCTAGGGGAGCCCTAGCCTTAGCCTAGGGGAGCCTAAAGCCTAGGGGAGCCCTAGCCTGAAGGCTAGGGGAGCCCTAGCCTTAGCCTAGGGGAGCCTAAAGCCTAGGGGAGCCCTAGCCTGAAGGCTAGGGGAGCCCTAGCCTTAGCCTAGGGGAGCCTAAAGCCTAGGGGTGCCCTAGCCTGAAGGCTAGGGGAGCCCTAGCCTTAGCCTAGGGGAGCCTAGCCTAAAGCCTAGGGGTGCCCTAGCCTGAAGGCTAGGGGAGCCCTAGCCTTAGCCTAGGGGAGCCTAAAGCCTAGGGGTGCCCTAGCCTGAAGGCTAGGGGAGCCCTAGCCTTAGCCTAGGGGAGCCTAAAGCCTAGGGGTGCCCTAGCCTGAAGGCTAGGGGAGCCCTAGCCTTAGCCTAGGGGAGCCTAAAGCCTAGGGGTGCCCTAGCCTGAAGGCTAGGGGAGCCCTAGCCTTAGCCTAGGGGAGCCTAAAGCCTAGGGGTGCCCTAGCCTGAAGGCTAGGGGAGCCCTAGCCTTAGCCTAGGGGAGCCCTAGCCTAAAGCCTAGGGGTGCCCTAGCCTGAAGGCTAGGGGAGCCCTAGCCTTAGCCTAGGGGAGCCTAAAGCCTAGGGGTGCCCTAGCCTGAAGGCTAGGGGAGCCCTAGCCTTAGCCTAGGGGAGCCTAAAGCCTAGGGGTGCCCTAGCCTGAAGGCTAGGGGAGCCCTAGCCTTAGCCTAGGGGAGCCCTAGCCTAAAGCCTAGGGGTGCCCTAGCCTGAAGGCTAGGGGAGCCCTAGCCTTAGCCTAGGGGAGCCTAAAGCCTAGGGGTGCCCTAGCCTGAAGGCTAGGGGAGCCCTAGCCTTAGCCTAGGGGAGCCTAAAGCCTAGGGGTGCCCTAGCCTGAAGGCTAGGGGAGCCCTAGCCTTAGCCTAGGGGAGCCTAAAGCCTAGGGGTGCCCTAGCCTGAAGGCTAGGGGAGCCCTAGCCTTAGCCTAGGGGAGCCTAAAGCCTAGGGGTGCCCTAGCCTGAAGGCTAGGGGAGCCCTAGCCTTAGCCTAGGGGAGCCCTAGCCTAAAGCCTAGGGGTGCCCTAGCCTGAAGGCTAGGGGAGCCCTAGCCTTAGCCTAGGGGAGCCCAAAGCCTAGGGGTGCCCTAGCCTGAAGGCTAGGGGAGCCCTAGCCTTAGCCTAGGGGAGCCTAAAGCCTAGGGGTGCCCTAGCCTGAAGGCTAGGGGAGCCCTAGCCTTAGCCTAGGGGAGCCTAAAGCCTAGGGGTGCCCTAGCCTGAAGGCTAGGGGAGCCCTAGCCTTAGCCTAGGGGAGCCTAAAGCCTAGGGGTGCCCTAGCCTGAAGGCTAGGGGAGCCCTAGCCTTAGCCTAGGGGAGCCCTAAAGCCTAGGGGTGCCCTAGCCTGAAGGCTAGGGGAGCCCTAGCCTTAGCCTAGGGGAGCCTAAAGCCTAGGGGTGCCCTAGCCTGAAGGCTAGGGGAGCCCTAGCCTTAGCCTAGGGGAGCCTAAAGCCTAGGGGTGCCCTAGCCTGAAGGCTAGGGGAGCCCTAGCCTTAGCCTAGGGGAGCCTAAAGCCTAGGGGTGCCCTAGCCTGAAGGCTAGGGAGCCCTAGCCTTAGCCTAGGGGAGCCCTAGCCTAAAGCCTAGGGGTGCCCTAGCCTGAAGGCTAGGGGAGCCCTAGCCTTAGCCTAGGGGAGCCTAAAGCCTAGGGGTGCCCTAGCCTGAAGGCTAGGGGAGCCCTAGCCTTAGCCTAGGGGAGCCTAAAGGCTAGGGGTGCCCTAAGGCCTAGGGGAGCCCTAGCCTTAGCCTAGGGGAGCCTAAAGCCTAGGGGTGCCCTAGCCTGAAGGCTAGGGGAGCCTAGCCTAGCTAGGGGGAGCCCTAGCCTGAAGGCTAGGGGAGCCCTAGCCTTAGCCTAGGGGAGCCTAAAGCCTAGGGGTGCCCTAGCCTGAAGGCTAGGGGAGCCCTAGCCTTAGCCTAGGGGAGCCTAAAGCCTAGGGGTGCCCTAGCCTGAAGGCTAGGGGAGCCCTAGCCTTAGCCTAGGGGAGCCTAAAGCCTAGGGGTGCCCTAGCCTGAAGGCTAGGGGAGCCCTAGCCTTAGCCTAGGGAGCCAGCCTAAAGCCTAGGGGTGCCCTAGCCTGAAGGCTAGGGGAGCCCTAGCCTTAGCCTAGGGGAGCCTAAAGCCTAGGGGTGCCCTAGCCTGAAGGCTAGGGGAGCCCTAGCCTTAGCCTAGGGGAGCCTAAAGCCTAGGGGTGCCCTAGCCTGAAGGCTAGGGGAGCCCTAGCCTTAGCCTAGGGGAGCCCTAGCCTAAAGCCTAGGGGTGCCCTAGCCTGAAGGCTAGGGGAGCCCTAGCCTTAGCCTAGGGGAGCCTAAAGCCTAGGGGTGCCCTAGCCTGAAGGCTAGGGGAGCCCTAGCCTTAGCCTAGGGGAGCCCTAGCCTAAAGCCTAGGGGTGCCCTAGCCTGAAGGCTAGGGGAGCCCTAGCCTTAGCCTAGGGGAGCCTAAAGCCTAGGGGTGCCCTAGCCTGAAGGCTAGGGGAGCCCTAGCCTTAGCCTAGGGGAGCCTAGCCTAAAGCCTAGGGGTGCCCTAGCCTGAAGGCTAGGGGAGCCCTAGCCTTAGCCTAGGGGAGCCTAAAGCCTAGGGGTGCCCTAGCCTGAAGGCTAGGGGAGCCCTAGCCTTAGCCTAGGGGAGCCCTAGCCTAAAGCCTAGGGGTGCCCTAGCCTGAAGGCTAGGGGAGCCCTAGCCTTAGCCTAGGGGAGCCTAAAGCCTAGGGGTGCCCTAGCCTGAAGGCTAGGGGAGCCCTAGCCTTAGCCTAGGGGAGCCTAAAGCCTAGGGGTGCCCTAGCCTGAAGGCTAGGGGAGCCCTAGCCTTAGCCTAGGGGAGCCTAAAGCCTAGGGGTGCCCTAGCCTGAAGGCTAGGGGAGCCCTAGCCTTAGCCTAGGGGAGCCTAAAGCCTAGGGGTGCCCTAGCCTGAAGGCTAGGGGAGCCCTAGCCTTAGCCTAGGGGAGCCTAAAGCCTAGGGGTGCCCTAGCCTGAAGGCTAGGGGAGCCCTAGCCTTAGCCTAGGGGAGCCTAAAGCCTAGGGGTGCCCTAGCCTGAAGGCTAGGGGAGCCCTAGCCTTAGCCTAGGGGAGCCTAAAGCCTAGGGGTGCCCTAGCCTGAAGGCTAGGGGAGCCCTAGCCTGAAGGCTAGGGGAGCCCTAGCCTTAGCCTAGGGAGCCTAAAGCCTAGGGGAGCCCTAGCCTGAAGGCTAGGGGAGCCCTAGCCTTAGCCTAGGGGAGCCTAAAGCCTAGGGGAGCCCTAGCCTGAAGGCTAGGGGAGCCCTAGCCTTAGCCTAGGGGAGCCTAAAGCCTAGGGGAGCCCTAGCCTGAAGGCTAGGGGAGCCCTAGCCTTAGCCTAGGGGAGCCTAAAGCCTAGGGGAGCCCTAGCCTGAAGGCTAGGGGAGCCCTAGCCTTAGCCTAGGGGAGCCTAAAGCCTAGGGGAGCCCTAGCCTGAAGGCTAGGGGAGCCCTAGCCTTAGCCTAGGGGAGCCTAAAGCCTAGGGGAGCCCTAGCCTGAAGGCTAGGGGAGCCCTAGCCTTAGCCTAGGGGAGCCTAAAGCCTAGGGGAGCCCTAGCCTGAAGGCTAGGGGAGCCCTAGCCTTAGCCTAGGGGAGCCTAAAGCCTAGGGGAGCCCTAGCCTGAAGGCTAGGGGAGCCCTAGCCTTAGCCTAGGGGAGCCTAAAGCCTAGGGGAGCCCTAGCCTGAAGGCTAGGGGAGCCCTAGCCTTAGCCTAGGGGAGCCTAAAGCCTAGGGGAGCCCTAGCCTGAAGGCTAGGGGAGCCCTAGCCTTAGCCTAGGGGAGCCTAAAGCCTAGGGGAGCCCTAGCCTGAAGGCTAGGGGAGCCCTAGCCTTAGCCTAGGGGAGCCTAAGGGGAGCCCTAGCCTGAAGGCTAGGGGAGCCCTAGCCTTAGCCTAGGGGAGCCTAAAGCCTAGGGGAGCCCTAGCCTGAAGGCTAGGGGAGCCCTAGCCTTAGCCTAGGGGAGCCTAAAGCCTAGGGGAGCCCTAGCCTGAAGGCTAGGGGAGCCCTAGCCTTAGCCTAGGGGAGCCTAAAGCCTAGGGGAGCCCTAGCCTGAAGGCTAGGGGAGCCCTAGCCTTAGCCTAGGGGAGCCTAAAGCCTAGGGGAGCCCTAGCCTGAAGGCTAGGGGAGCCCTAGCCTTAGCCTAGGGGAGCCTAAAGCCTAGGGGAGCCCTAGCCTGAAGGCTAGGGGAGCCCTAGCCTTAGCCTAGGGGAGCCTAAAGCCTAGGGGAGCCCTAGCCTGAAGGCTAGGGGAGCCCTAGCCTTAGCCTAGGGGAGCCTAAAGCCTAGGGGAGCCCTAGCCTGAAGGCTAGGGGAGCCCTAGCCTTAGCCTAGGGGAGCCTAAAGCCTAGGGGAGCCCTAGCCTGAAGGCTAGGGGAGCCCTAGCCTTAGCCTAGGGGAGCCTAAAGCCTAGGGGAGCCCTAGCCTGAAGGCTAGGGGAGCCCTAGCCTTAGCCTAGGGGAGCCTAAAGCCTATGGGAGCCCTAGCCTGAAGGCTAGGGGAGCCCTAGCCTTAGCCTAGGGGAGCCTAAAGCCTAGGGGAGCCCTAGCCTGAAGGCTAGGGGAGCCCTAGCCTTAGCCTAGGGGAGCCCTAGCCTAAAGCCTAGGGGTGCCCTAGCCTGAAGGCTAGGGGAGCCCTAGCCTTAGCCTAGGGGAGCCTAAAGCCTATGGGTGCCCTAGCCTGAAGGCTAGGGGAGCCCTAGCCTTAGCCTAGGGGAGCCTAAAGCCTAGGGGTGCCCTAGCCTGAAGGCTAGGGGAGCCCTAGCCTTAGCCTAGGGGAACCCTAGCCTAAAGCCTAGGGGTGCCCTAGCCTGAAGGCTAGGGGAGCCCTAGCCTTAGCCTAGGGGAGCCTAAAGCCTAGGGGTGCCCTAGCCTGAAGGCTAGGGGAGCCCTAGCCTTAGCCTAGGGGAGCCTAAAGCCTAGGGGTGCCCTAGCCTGAAGGCTAGGGGAGCCCTAGCATTAGCCTAGGGGAGCCCTAGCCTAAAGCCTAGGGGTGCCCTAGCCTGAAGGCTAGGGGAGCCCTAGCCTTAGCCTAGGGGAGCCTAAAGCCTAGGGGTGCCCTAGCCTGAAGGCTAGGGGAGCCCTAGCCTTAGCCTAGGGGAGCCTAAAGCCTAGGGGTGCCCTAGCCTGAAGGATAGGGGAGCCCTAGCCTTAGCCTAGGGGAGCCCTAGCCTAAAGCCTAGGGGTGCCCTAGCCTGAAGGCTAGGGGAGCCCTAGCCTTAGCCTAGGGGAGCCTAAAGCCTAGGGGTGCCCTAGCCTGAAGGCTAGGGGAGCCCTAGCCTTAGCCTAAGGGAGCCTAAAGCCTAGGGGTGCCCTAGCCTGAAGGCTAGGGGAGCCCTAGCCTTAGCCTAGGGGAGCCTAAAGCCTAGGGGTGCCCTAGCCTGAAGGCTAGGGGAGCCCTAGCCTTAGCCTAGGGGAGCCTAAAGCCTAGGGGTGCCCTAGCCTGAAGGCTAGGGGAGCCCTAGCCTTAGCCTAGGGGAGCCCTAGCCTAAAGCCTAGGGGTGCCCTAGCCTGAAGGCTAGGGGAGCCCTAGCCTTAGCCTAGGGGAGCCCAAAGCCTAGGGGTGCCCTAGCCTGAAGGCTAGGGGAGCCCTAGCCTTAGCCTAGGGGAGCCTAAAGCCTAGGGGTGCCCTAGCCTGAAGGCTAGGGGAGCCCTAGCCTTAGCCTAGGGGAGCCTAAAGCCTAATGGTGCCCTAGCCTGAAGGCTAGGGGAGCCCTAGCCTTAGCCTAGGGGAGCCTAAAGCCTAGGGGTGCCCTAGCCTGAAGGCTAGGGGAGCCCTAGCCTTAGCCTAGGGGAGCCCTAGCCTAAAGCCTAGGGGTGCCCTAGCCTGAAGGCTAGGGGAGCCCTAGCCTTAGCATAGGGGAGCCTAAAGCCTAGGGGTGCCCTAGCCTGAAGGCTAGGGGAGCCCTAGCCTTAGCCTAGGGGAGCCTAAAGCCTAGGGGTGCCCTAGCCTGAAGGCTAGGGGAGCCCTAGCCTTAGCCTAGGGGAGCCTAAAGCCTAGGGGTGCCCTAGCCTGAAGGCTAGGGGAGCCCTAGCCTTAGCCTAGGGGAGCCCTAGCCTAAAGCCTAGGGGTGCCCTAGCCTGAAGGCTAGGGGAGCCCTAGCCTTAGCCTAGGGGAGCCTAAAGCCTAGGGGTGCCCTAGCCTGAAGGCTAGGGGAGCCCTAGCCTTAGCCTAGGGGAGCCTAAAGGCTAGGGGTGCCCTAGCCTGAAGGCTAGGGGAGCCCTAGCCTTAGCCTAGGGGAGCCTAAAGCCTAGGGGTGCCCTAGCCTGAAGGCTAGGGGAGCCCTAGCCTTAGCCTAGGGGAGCCCTAGCCTGAAGGCTAGGGGAGCCCTAGCCTTAGCCTAGGGGAGCCTAAAGCCTAGGGGTGCCCTAGCCTGAAGGCTAGGGGAGCCCTAGCCTTAGCCTAGGGGAGCCTAAAGCCTAGGGGTGCCCTAGCCTGAAGGCTAGGGGAGCCCTAGCCTTAGCCTAGGGGAGCCTAAAGCCTAGGGGTGCCCTAGCCTGAAGGCTAGGGGAGCCCTAGCCTTAGCCTAGGGGAGCCCTAGCCTAAAGCCTAGGGGTGCCCTAGCCTGAAGGCTAGGGGAGCCCTAGCCTTAGCCTAGGGGAGCCTAAAGCCTAGGGGTGCCCTAGCCTGAAGACTAGGGGAGCCCTAGCCTTAGCCTAGGGGAGCCTAAAGCCTAGGGGTGCCCTAGCCTGAAGGCTAGGGGAGCCCTAGCCTTAGCCTAGGGGAGCCCTAGCCTAAAGCCTAGGGGTGCCCTAGCCTGAAGGCTAGGGGAGCCCTAGCCTTAGCCTAGGGGAGCCTAAAGCCTAGGGGTGCCCTAGCCTGAAGGCTAGGGGAGCCCTAGCCTTAGCCTAGGGGAGCCCTAGCCTAAAGCCTAGGGGTGCCCTAGCCTGAAGGCTAGGGGAGCCCTAGCCTTAGCCTAGGGGAGCCTAAAGCCTAGGGGTGCCCTAGCCTGAAGGCTAGGGGAGCCCTAGCCTTAGCCTAGGGGAGCCCTAGCCTAAAGCCTAGGGGTGCCCTAGCCTGAAGGCTAGGGGAGCCCTAGCCTTAGCCTAGGGGAGCCTAAAGCCTAGGGGTGCCCTAGCCTGAAGGCTAGGGGAGCCCTAGCCTTAGCCTAGGGGAGCCCTAGCCTAAAGCCTAGGGGTGCCCTAGCCTGAAGGCTAGGGGAGCCCTAGCCTTAGCCTAGGGGAGCCTAAAGCCTAGGGGTGCCCTAGCCTGAAGGCTAGGGGAGCCCTAGCCTTAGCCTAGGGGAGCCTAAAGCCTAGGGGTGCCCTAGCCTGAAGGCTAGGGGAGCCCTAGCCTTAGCCTAGGGGAGCCTAAAGCCTAGGGGTGCCCTAGCCTGAAGGCTAGGGGAGCCCTAGCCTTAGCCTAGGGGAGCCTAAAGCCTAGGGGTGCCCTAGCCTGAAGGCTAGGGGAGCCCTAGCCTTAGCCTAGGGGAGCCTAAAGCCTAGGGGTGCCCTAGCCTGAAGGCTAGGGGAGCCCTAGCCTTAGCCTAGGGGAGCCTAAAGCCTAGGGGTGCCCTAGCCTGAAGGCTAGGGGAGCCCTAGCCTTAGCCTAGGGGAGCCTAAAGCCTAGGGGTGCCCTAGCCTGAAGGCTAGGGGAGCCCTAGCCTGAAGGCTAGGGGAGCCCTAGCCTTAGCCTAGGCGAGCCTAAAGCCTAGGGGAGCCCTAGCCTGAAGGCTAGGGGAGCCCTAGCCTTAGCCTAGGGGAGCCTAAAGCCTAGGGGAGCCCTAGCCTGAAGGCTAGGGGAGCCCTAGCCTTAGCCTAGGGGAGCCTAAAGCCTAGGGGAGCCCTAGCCTGAAGGCTAGGGGAGCCCTAGCCTTAGCCTAGGGGAGCCTAAAGCCTAGGGGAGCCCTAGCCTGAAGGCTAGGGGAGCCCTAGCCTTAGCCTAGGGGAGCCTAAAGCCTAGGGGAGCCCTAGCCTGAAGGCTAGGGGAGCCCTAGCCTTAGCCTAGGGGAGCCTAAAGCCTAGGGGAGCCCTAGCCTGAAGGCTAGGGGAGCCCTAGCCTTAGCCTAGGGGAGCCTAAAGCCTAGGGGAGCCCTAGCCTGAAGGCTAGGGGAGCCCTAGCCTTAGCCTAGGGGAGCCTAAAGCCTAGGGGAGCCCTAGCCTGAAGGCTAGGGGAGCCCTAGCCTTAGCCTAGGGGAGCCTAAAGCCTAGGGGAGCCCTAGCCTGAAGGCTAGGGGAGCCCTAGCCTTAGCCTAGGGGAGCCTAAAGCCTAGGGGAGCCCTAGCCTGAAGGCTAGGGGAGCCCTAGCCTTAGCCTAGGGGAGCCTAAAGCCTAGGGGAGCCCTAGCCTGAAGGCTAGGGGAGCCCTAGCCTTAGCCTAGGGGAGCCTAAAGCCTAGGGGAGCCCTAGCCTGAAGGCTAGGGGAGCCCTAGCCTTAGCCTAGGGGAGCCTAAAGCCTAGGGGAGCCCTAGCCTGAAGGCTAGGGGAGCCCTAGCCTTAGCCTAGGGGAGCCTAAAGCCTAGGGGAGCCCTAGCCTGAAGGCTAGGGGAGCCCTAGCCTTAGCCTAGGGGAGCCTAAAGCCTAGGGGAGCCCTAGCCTGAAGGCTAGGGGAGCCCTAGCCTTAGCCTAGGGGAGCCTAAAGCCTAGGGGAGCCCTAGCCTGAAGGCTAGGGGAGCCCTAGCCTTAGCCTAGGGGAGCCTAAAGCCTAGGGGAGCCCTAGCCTGAAGGCTAGGGGAGCCCTAGCCTTAGCCTAGGGGAGCCTAAAGCCTAGGGGAGCCCTAGCCTGAAGGCTAGGGGAGCCCTAGCCTTAGCCTAGGGGAGCCTAAAGCCTAGGGGAGCCCTAGCCTGAAGGCTAGGGGAGCCCTAGCCTTAGCCTAGGGGAGCCTAAAGCCTAGGGGAGCCCTAGCCTGAAGGCTAGGGGAGCCCTAGCCTTAGCCTAGGGGAGCCTAAAGCCTAGGGGAGCCCTAGCCTGAAGGCTAGGGGAGCCCTAGCCTTAGCCTAGGGGAGCCTAAAGCCTAGGGGAGCCCTAGCCTGAAGGCTAGGGGAGCCCTAGCCTTAGCCTAGGGGAGCCTAAAGCCTAGGGGAGCCCTAGCCTGAAGGCTAGGGGAGCCCTAGCCTTAGCCTAGGGGAGCCTAAAGCCTAGGGGAGCCCTAGCCTGAAGGCTAGGGGAGCCCTAGCCTTAGCCTAGGGGAGCCTAAAGCCTAGGGGAGCCCTAGCCTGAAGGCTAGGGGAGCCCTAGCCTTAGCCTAGGGGAGCCTAAAGCCTAGGGGAGCCCTAGCCTGAAGGCTAGGGGAGCCCTAGCCTTAGCCTAGGGGAGCCTAAAGCCTAGGGGAGCCCTAGCCTGAAGGCTAGGGGAGCCCTAGCCTTAGCCTAGGGGAGCCTAAAGCCTAGGGGTGCCCTAGCCTGAAGGCTAGGGGAGCCCTAGCCTTAGCCTAGGGGAGCCTAAAGCCTAGGGGTGCCCTAGCCTGAAGGCTAGGGGAGCCCTAGCCTTAGCCTAGGGGAGCCTAAAGCCTAGGGGTGCCCTAGCCTGAAGGCTAGGGGAGCCCTAGCCTTAGCCTAGGGGAGCCTAAAGCCTAGGGGTGCCCTAGCCTGAAGGCTAGGGGAGCCCTAGCCTTAGCCTAGGGGAGCCTAAAGCCTAGGGGTGCCCTAGCCTGAAGGCTAGGGGAGCCCTAGCCTTAGCCTAGGGGAGCCTAAAGCCTAGGGGAGCCCTAGCCTGAAGGCTAGGGGAGCCCTAGCCTTAGCCTAGGGGAGCCTAAAGCCTAGGGGAGCCCTAGCCTGAAGGCTAGGGGAGCCCTAGCCTTAGCCTAGGGGAGCCTAAAGCCTAGGGGAGCCCTAGCCTGAAGGCTAGGGGAGCCCTAGCCTTAGCCTAGGGGAGCCTAAAGCCTAGGGGAGCCCTAGCCTGAAGGCTAGGGGAGCCCTAGCCTTAGCCTAGGGGAGCCTAAAGCCTAGGGGAGCCCTAGCCTGAAGGCTAGGGGAGCCCTAGCCTTAGCCTAGGGGAGCCTAAAGCCTAGGGGAGCCCTAGCCTGAAGGCTAGGGGAGCCCTAGCCTTAGCCTAGGGGAGCCTAAAGCCTAGGGGTGCCCTAGCCTGAAGGCTAGGGGAGCCCTAGCCTTAGCCTAGGGGAGCCTAAAGCCTAGGGGTGCCCTAGCCTGAAGGCTAGGGGAGCCCTAGCCTTAGCCTAGGGGAGCCTAAAGCCTAGGGGTGCCCTAGCCTGAAGGCTAGGGGAGCCCTAGCCTTAGCCTAGGGGAGCCTAAAGCCTAGGGGTGCCCTAGCCTGAAGGCTAGGGGAGCCCTAGCCTTAGCCTAGGGGAGCCTAAAGCCTAGGGGTGCCCTAGCCTGAAGGCTAGGGGAGCCCTAGCCTTAGCCTAGGGGAGCCTAAAGCCTAGGGGTGCCCTAGCCTGAAGGCTAGGGGAGCCCTAGCCTTAGCCTAGGGGAGCCTAAAGCCTAGGGGTGCCCTAGCCTGAAGGCTAGGGGAGCCCTAGCCTTAGCCTAGGGGAGCCTAAAGCCTAGGGGTGCCCTAGCCTGAAGGCTAGGGGAGCCCTAGCCTTAGCCTAGGGGAGCCTAAAGCCTAGGGGTGCCCTAGCCTGAAGGCTAGGGGAGCCCTAGCCTTAGCCTAGGGGAGCCTAAAGCCTAGGGGTGCCCTAGCCTGAAGGCTAGGGGAGCCCTAGCCTTAGCCTAGGGGAGCCTAAAGCCTAGGGGTGCCCTAGCCTGAAGGCTAGGGGAGCCCTAGCCTTAGCCTAGGGGAGCCTAAAGCCTAGGGGTGCCCTAGCCTGAAGGCTAGGGGAGCCCTAGCCTTAGCCTAGGGGAGCCTAAAGCCTAGGGGAGCCCTAGCCTGAAGGCTAGGGGAGCCCTAGCCTTAGCCTAGGGGAGCCTAAAGCCTAGGGGAGCCCTAGCCTGAAGGCTAGGGGAGCCCTAGCCTTAGCCTAGGGGAGCCTAAAGCCTAGGGGAGCCCTAGCCTGAAGGCTAGGGGAGCCCTAGCCTTAGCCTAGGGGAGCCTAAAGCCTAGGGGAGCCCTAGCCTGAAGGCTAGGGGAGCCCTAGCCTTAGCCTAGGGGAGCCTAAAGCCTAGGGGAGCCCTAGCCTGAAGGCTAGGGGAGCCCTAGCCTTAGCCTAGGGGAGCCTAAAGCCTAGGGGAGCCCTAGCCTGAAGGCTAGGGGAGCCCTAGCCTTAGCCTAGGGGAGCCTAAAGCCTAGGGGAGCCCTAGCCTGAAGGCTAGGGGAGCCCTAGCCTTAGCCTAGGGGAGCCTAAAGCCTAGGGGAGCCCTAGCCTGAAGGCTAGGGGAGCCCTAGCCTTAGCCTAGGGGAGCCTAAAGCCTAGGGGAGCCCTAGCCTGAAGGCTAGGGGAGCCCTAGCCTTAGCCTAGGGGAGCCTAAAGCCTAGGGGAGCCCTAGCCTGAAGGCTAGGGGAGCCCTAGCCTTAGCCTAGGGGAGCCTAAAGCCTAGGGGAGCCCTAGCCTGAAGGCTAGGGGAGCCCTAGCCTTAGCCTAGGGGAGCCTAAAGCCTAGGGGAGCCCTAGCCTGAAGGCTAGGGGAGCCCTAGCCTTAGCCTAGGGGAGCCTAAAGCCTAGGGGAGCCCTAGCCTGAAGGCTAGGGGAGCCCTAGCCTTAGCCTAGGGGAGCCTAAAGCCTAGGGGAGCCCTAGCCTGAAGGCTAGGGGAGCCCTAGCCTTAGCCTAGGGGAGCCTAAAGCCTAGGGGAGCCCTAGCCTGAAGGCTAGGGGAGCCCTAGCCTTAGCCTAGGGGAGCCTAAAGCCTAGGGGAGCCCTAGCCTGAAGGCTAGGGGAGCCCTAGCCTTAGCCTAGGGGAGCCTAAAGCCTAGGGGAGCCCTAGCCTGAAGGCTAGGGGAGCCCTAGCCTTAGCCTAGGGGAGCCTAAAGCCTAGGGGAGCCCTAGCCTGAAGGCTAGGGGAGCCCTAGCCTTAGCCTAGGGGAGCCTAAAGCCTAGGGGAGCCCTAGCCTGAAGGCTAGGGGAGCCCTAGCCTTAGCCTAGGGGAGCCTAAAGCCTAGGGGAGCCCTAGCCTGAAGGCTAGGGGAGCCCTAGCCTTAGCCTAGGGGAGCCTAAAGCCTAGGGGAGCCCTAGCCTGAAGGCTAGGGGAGCCCTAGCCTTAGCCTAGGGGAGCCTAAAGCCTAGGGGAGCCCTAGCCTGAAGGCTAGGGGAGCCCTAGCCTTAGCCTAGGGGAGCCTAAAGCCTAGGGGAGCCCTAGCCTGAAGGCTAGGGGAGCCCTAGCCTTAGCCTAGGGGAGCCTAAAGCCTAGGGGAGCCCTAGCCTGAAGGCTAGGGGAGCCCTAGCCTTAGCCTAGGGGAGCCTAAAGCCTAGGGGAGCCCTAGCCTGAAGGCTAGGGGAGCCCTAGCCTTAGCCTAGGGGAGCCTAAAGCCTAGGGGAGCCCTAGCCTGAAGGCTAGGGGAGCCCTAGCCTTAGCCTAGGGGAGCCTAAAGCCTAGGGGTGCCCTAGCCTGAAGGCTAGGGGAGCCCTAGCCTTAGCCTAGGGGAGCCTAAAGCCTAGGGGTGCCCTAGCCTGAAGGCTAGGGGAGCCCTAGCCTTAGCCTAGGGGAGCCTAAAGCCTAGGGGTGCCCTAGCCTGAAGGCTAGGGGAGCCCTAGCCTTAGCCTAGGGGAGCCTAAAGCCTAGGGGTGCCCTAGCCTGAAGGCTAGGGGAGCCCTAGCCTTAGCCTAGGGGAGCCTAAAGCCTAGGGGTGCCCTAGCCTGAAGGCTAGGGGAGCCCTAGCCTTAGCCTAGGGGAGCCTAAAGCCTAGGGGTGCCCTAGCCTGAAGGCTAGGGGAGCCCTAGCCTTAGCCTAGGGGAGCCTAAAGCCTAGGGGTGCCCTAGCCTGAAGGCTAGGGGAGCCCTAGCTTTAGCCTAGGGGAGCCTAAAGCCTAGGGGTGCCCTAGCCTGAAGGCTAGGGGAGCCCTAGCCTTAGCCTAGGGGAGCCTAAAGCCTAGGGGTGCCCTAGCCTGAAGGCTAGGGGAGCCCTAGCCTTAGCCTAGGGGAGCCTAAAGCCTAGGGGTGCCCTAGCCTGAAGGCTAGGGGAGCCCTAGCCTTAGCCTAGGGGAGCCTAAAGCCTAGGGGTGCCCTAGCCTGAAGGCTAGGGGAGCCCTAGCCTTAGCCTAGGGGAGCCTAAAGCCTAGGGGTGCCCTAGCCTGAAGGCTAGGGGAGCCCTAGCCTTAGCCTAGGGGTGCCCTAGCCTGAAGGCTAGGGGAGCCCTAGCCTTAGCCTAGGGGAGCCTAAAGCCTAGGGGTGCCCTAGCCTGAAGGCTAGGGGAGCCCTAGCCTTAGCCTAGGGGTGCCCTAGCCTGAAGGCTAGGGGAGCCCTAGCCTTAGCCTAGGGGAGCCTAAAGCCTAGGGGTGCCCTAGCCTGAAGGCTAGGGGAGCCCTAGCCTTAGCCTAGGGGAGCCTAAAGCCTAGGGGTGCCCTAGCCTGAAGGCTAGGGGAGCCCTAGCCTTAGCCTAGGGGTGCCCTAGCCTGAAGGCTAGGGGAGCCCTAGCCTTAGCCTAGGGGAGCCTAAAGCCTAGGGGTGCCCTAGCCTGAAGGCTAGGGGAGCCCTAGCCTTAGCCTAGGGGTGCCCTAGCCTGAAGGCTAGGGGAGCCCTAGCCTTAGCCTAGGGGAGCCTAAAGCCTAGGGGTGCCCTAGCCTGAAGGCTAGGGGAGCCCTAGCCTTAGCCTAGGGGTGCCCTAGCCTGAAGGCTAGGGGAGCCCTAGCCTTAGCCTAGGGGTGCCCTAACCTGAAGGCTAGGGGAGCCCTAGCCTTAGCCTAGGGGTGCCCTAGCCTGAAGGCTAGGGGAGCCCTAGCCTTAGCCTAGGGGAGCCTAAAGCCTAGGGGTGCCCTAGCCTGAAGGCTAGGGGAGCCCTAGCCTTAGCCTAGGGGTGCCCTAGCCTGAAGGCTAGGGGAGCCCTAGCCTTAGCCTAGGGGAGCCTAAAGCCTAGGGGTGCCCTAGCCTGAAGGCTAGGGGAGCCCTAGCCTTAGCCTAGGGGAGCCTAAAGCCTAGGGGTGCCCTAGCCTGAAGGCTAGGGGAGCCCTAGCCTTAGCCTAGGGGTGCCCTAGCCTGAAGGCTAGGGGAGCCTAAAGCCTAGGGGTGCCCTAGCCTGAAGGCTAGGGGAGCCCTAGCCTTAGCCTAGGGGAGCCTAAAGCCTAGGGGTGCCCTAGCCTGAAGGCTAGGGGAGCCCTAGCCTTAGCCTAGGGGAGCCTAAAGCCTAGGGGTGCCCTAGCCTGAAGGCTAGGGGAGCCCTAGCCTTAGCCTAGGGGTGCCCTAGCCTGAATGCTAGGGGAGCCTAAAGCCTAGGGGTGCCCTAGCCTGAAGGCTAGGGGAGCCCTAGCCTTAGCCTAGGGGAGCCTAAAGCCTAGGGGTGCCCTAGCCTGAAGGCTAGGGGAGCCCTAGCCTTAGCCTAGGGGTGCCCTAGCCTGAAGGCTAGGGGAGCCTAAAGCCTAGGGGTGCCCTAGCCTGAAGGCTAGGGGAGCCCTAGCCTTAGCCTAGGGGTGCCCTAGCCTGAAGGCTAGGGGAGCCTAAAGCCTAGGGGTGCCCTAGCCTGAAGGCTAGGGGAGCCCTAGCCTTAGCCTAGGGGAGCCTAAAGCCTAGGGGTGCCCTAGCCTGAAGGCTAGGGGAGCCCTAGCCTTAGCCTAGGGGTGCCCTAGCCTGAAGGCTAGGGGAGCCTAAAGCCTAGGGGTGCCCTAGCCTGAAGGCTATGGGAGCCCTAGCCTTAGCCTAGGGGAGCCTAAAGCCTAGGGGTGCCCTAGCCTGAAGGCTAGGGGAGCCCTAGCCTTAGCCTAGGGGAGCCTAAAGCCTAGGGGTGCCCTAGCCTGAAGGCTAGGGGAGCCCTAGCCTTAGCCTAGGGGAGCCTAAAGCCTAGGGGTGCCCTAGCCTGAAGGCTAGGGGAGCCCTAGCCTTAGCCTAGGGGTGCCCTAGCCTGAAGGCTAGGGGAGCCTAAAGCCTAGGGGTGCCCTAGCCTGAAGGCTAGGGGAGCCCTAGCCTTAGCCTAGGGGAGCCTAAAGCCTAGGGGTGCCCTAGCCTGAAGGCTAGGGGAGCCCTAGCCTTAGCCTAGGGGAGCCTAAAGCCTAGGGGTGCCCTAGCCTGAAGGCTAGGGGAGCCCTAGCCTTAGCCTAGGGGAGCCCTAGCCTAAAGCCTAGGGGTGCCCTAGCCTGAAGGCTAGGGGAGCCCTAGCCTTAGCCTAGGGGAGCCCTAGCCTAAAGCCTAGCGGTGCCCTAGCCTGAAGGCTAGGGGAGCCCTAGCCTTAGCCTAGGGGTGCCCTAGCCTAAAGCCTAGGGGTGCCCTAGCCTGAAGGCTAGGGGAGCCCTAGCCTTAGCCTAGGGGAGCCCTAGCCTAAAGCCTAGGGGTGCCCTAGCCTGAAGGCTAGGGGAGCCCTAGCCTTAGCCTAGGGGAGCCCTAGCCTAAAGCCTAGGGGTGCCCTAGCCTGAAGGCTAGGGGAGCCCTAGCCTTAGCCTAGGGAGCCCTAGCCTAAAGCCTAGGGGTGCCCTAGCCTGAAGGCTAGGGGAGCCCTAGCCTTAGCCTAGGGGAGCCCTAGCCTAAAGCCTAGGGGTGCCCTAGCCTGAAGGCTAGGGGAGCCCTAGCCTTAGCCTAGGGGAGCCCTAGCCTAAAGCCTAGGGGTGCCCTAGCCTGAAGGCTAGGGGAGCCCTAGCCTTAGCCTAGGGGAGCCCTAGCCTAAAGCCTAGGGGTGCCCTAGCCTGAAGGCTAGGGGAGCCCTAGCCTTAGCCTAGGGGAGCCCTAGCCTAAAGCCTAGGGGTGCCCTAGCCTGAAGGCTAGGGGAGCCCTAGCCTTAGCCTAGGGGAGCCCTAGCCTAAAGCCTAGGGGTGCCCTAGCCTGAAGGCTAGGGGAGCCCTAGCCTTAGCCTAGGGGAGCCCTAGCCTAAAGCCTAGGGGTGCCCTAGCCTGAAGGCTAGGGGAGCCCTAGCCTTAGCCTAGGGGAGCCCTAGCCTAAAGCCTAGGGGTGCCCTAGCCTGAAGGCTAGGGGAGCCCTAGCCTTAGCCTAGGGGAGCCCTAGCCTAAAGCCTAGGGGTGCCCTAGCCTGAAGGCTAGGGGAGCCCTAGCCTTAGCCTAGGGGAGCCCTAGCCTTAGCCTAGGGGAGCCCTAGCCTAAAGCCTAGGGGTGCCCTAGCCTGAAGGCTAGGGGAGCCCTAGCCTTAGCCTAGGGGAGCCCTAGCCTAAAGCCTAGGGGTGCCCTAGCCTGAAGGCTAGGGGAGCCCTAGCCTTAGCCTAGGGGAGCCCTAGCCTAAAGCCTAGGGGTGCCCTAGCCTGAAGGCTAGGGGAGCCCTAGCCTTAGCCTAGGGGAGCCTAAAGCCTAGGGGTGCCCTAGCCTGAAGGCTAGGGGAGCCCTAGCCTTAGCCTAGGGGAGCCTAAAGCCTAGGGGTGCCCTAGCCTGAAGGCTAGGGGAGCCCTAGCCTTAGCCTAGGGGAGCCCTAGCCTAAAGCCTAGGGGTGCCCTAGCCTGAAGGCTAGGGGAGCCCTAGCCTTAGCCTAGGGGAGCCTAAAGCCTAGGGGTGCCCTAGCCTGAAGGCTAGGGGAGCCCTAGCCTTAGCCTAGGGGAGCCTAAAGCCTAGGGGTGCCCTAGCCTGAAGGCTAGGGGAGCCCTAGCCTTAGCCTAGGGGAGCCTAAAGCCTAGGGGTGCCCTAGCCTGAAGGCTAGGGGAGCCCTAGCCTTAGCCTAGGGGAGCCTAAAGCCTAGGGGTGCCCTAGCCTGAAGGCTAGGGGAGCCCTAGCCTTAGCCTAGGGGAGCCTAAAGCCTAGGGGTGCCCTAGCCTGAAGGCTAGGGGAGCCCTAGCCTTAGCCTAGGGGAGCCTAAAGCCTAGGGGTGCCCTAGCCTGAAGGCTAGGGGAGCCCTAGCCTTAGCCTAGGGAGCCTAAAGCCTAGGGGTGCCCTAGCCTGAAGGCTAGGGGAGCCCTAGCCTTAGCCTAGGGAGCCTAAAGCCTAGGGGTGCCCTAGCCTGAAGGCTAGGGGAGCCCTAGCCTTAGCCTAGGGGAGCCTAAAGCCTAGGGGTGCTCTAGCCTGAAGGCTAGGGGAGCCCTAGCCTTAGCCTAGGGGAGCCTAAAGCCTAGGGGTGCCCTAGCCTGAAGGCTAGGGGAGCCCTAGCCTTAGCCTAGGGGAGCCTAAAGCCTAGGGGTGCCCTAGCCTGAAGGCTAGGGGAGCCCTAGCCTTAGCCTAGGGGAGCCTAAAGCCTAGGGGTGCCCTAGCCTGAAGGCTAGGGGACCCTAGCCTTAGCCTAGGGGAGCCTAAAGCCTAGGGGTGCCCTAGCCTGAAGGCTAGGGGAGCCCTAGCCTTAGCCTAGGGGAGCCTAAAGCCTAGGGGTGCCCTAGCCTGAAGGCTAGGGGAGCCCTAGCCTTAGCCTAGGGGAGCCTAAAGCCTAGGGGTGCCCTAGCCTGAAGGCTAGGGGAGCCCTAGCCTTAGCCTAGGGGAGCCTAAAGCCTAGGGGTGCCCTAGCCTGAAGGCTAGGGGAGCCCTAGCCTTAGCCTAGGGGAGCCTAAAGCCTAGGGGTGCCCTAGCCTGAAGGCTAGGGGAGCCCTAGCCTTAGCCTAGGGGAGCCTAAAGCCTAGGGGTGCCCTAGCCTGAAGGCTAGGGGAGCCCTAGCCTTAGCCTAGGGGAGCCTAAAGCCTAGGGGTGCCCTAGCCTGAAGGCTAGGGGAGCCCTAGCCTTAGCCTAGGGGAGCCTAAAGCCTAGGGGTGCCCTAGCCTGAAGGCTAGGGGAGCCCTAGCCTTAGCCTAGGGGAGCCTAAAGCCTAGGGGTGCCCTAGCCTGAAGGCTAGGGGAGCCCTAGCCTTAGCCTAGGGGAGCCTAAAGCCTAGGGGTGCCCTAGCCTGAAGGCTAGGGGAGCCCTAGCCTTAGCCTAGGGGAGCCCTAGCCTTAGCCTAGGGAGCCTAAAGCCTAGGGGAGCCCCAGCCTGAAGGCTAGGGGAGCCCTAGCCTTAGCCTAGGGGAGCCTAAAGCCTAGGGGAGCCCCAGCCTGAAGGCTAGGGGAGCCCTAGCCTTAGCCTAGGGGAGCCTAAAGCCTAGGGGTGCCCCAGCCTGAAGGCTAGGGGAGCCCTAGCCTTAGCCTAGGGGAGCCTAAAGCCTAGGGGTGCCCCAGCCTGAAGGCTAGGGGAGCCCTAGCCTTAGCCTAGGGGAGCCTAAAGCCTAGGGGTGCCCCAGCCTGAAGGCTAGGGGAGCCCTAGCCTTAGCCTAGGGAGCCTAAGCCTAGGGGTGCCCTAGCCTGAAGGCTAGGGGAGCCCTAGCCTTAGCCTAGGGGAGCCTAGCTAAAGCCTAGGGGTGCCCTAGCCTGAAGGCTAGGGGAGCCCTAGCCTTAGCCTAGGGGAGCCCTAGCCTAAAGCCTAGGGGTGCCCTAGCCTGAAGGCTAGGGGAGCCCTAGCCTTAGCCTAGGGGAGCCCTAGCCTAAAGCCTAGGGGTGCCCTAGCCTGAAGGCTAGGGGAGCCCTAGCCTTAGCCTAGGGGAGCCCTAGCCTAAAGCCTAGGGGTGCCCTAGCCTGAAGGCTAGGGGAGCCCTAGCCTTAGCCTAGGGGAGCCCTAGCCTAAAGCCTAGGGGTGCCCTAGCCTGAAGGCTAGGGGAGCCCTAGCCTTAGCCTAGGGGAGCCCTAGCCTAAAGCCTAGGGGTGCCCTAGCCTGAAGGCTAGGGGAGCCCTAGCCTTAGCCTAGGGGAGCCCTAGCCTAAAGCCTAGGGGTGCCCTAGCCTGAAGGCTAGGGGAGCCCTAGCCTTAGCCTAGGGGAGCCCTAGCCTAAAGCCTAGGGGTGCCCTAGCCTGAAGGCTAGGGGAGCCCTAGCCTTAGCCTAGGGGAGCCCTAGCCTAAAGCCTAGGGGTGCCCTAGCCTGAAGGCTAGGGGAGCCCTAGCCTTAGCCTAGGGGAGCCCTAGCCTAAAGCCTAGGGGTGCCCTAGCCTGAAGGCTAGGGGAGCCCTAGCCTTAGCCTAGGGGAGCCCTAGCCTTAGCCTAGGGGAGCCTAAAGCCTAGGGGTGCCCTAGCCTGAAGGCTAGGGGAGCCCTAGCCTTAGCCTAGGGAGCCCTAGCTTAGCCTAGGGGAGCCTAAAGCCTAGGGGTGCCCTAGCCTGAAGGCTAGGGGAGCCCTAGCCTTAGCCTAGGGAGCCTAAAGCCTAGGGGTGCCCTAGCCTGAAGGCTAGGGGAGCCCTAGCCTTAGCCTAGGG
>NW_027457846.1:0-29337 GCF_050624435.1 Tenrec ecaudatus
CCTTCAGGCTAGGGCACCCCTAGGCTTCCGGCGAGGGCTCCCCTAGGCTAAGGCTAGGGCTCCCCTAGCCTTCAGGCTAGGGCACCCCTAGGCTTCCGGCGAGGGCTCCCCTAGGCTAAGGCTAGGGCTCCCCTAGCCTTCAGGCTAGGGCACCCCTAGGCTTCCGGCGAGGGCTCCCCTAGGCTAAGGCTAGGGCTCCCCTAGCCTTCAGGCTAGGGCACCCCTAGGCTTCCGGCGAGGGCTCCCCTAGGCTAAGGCTAGGGCTCCCTAGCCTTCAGGCTAGGGCACCCCTAGGCTTCCGGCGAGGGCTCCCCTAGGCTAAGGCTAGGGCTCCCCTAGCCTTCAGGCTAGGGCACCCCTAGGCTTCCGGCGAGGGGCTCCCCTAGGCTAAGGCTAGGCTCCCCTAGCCTTCAGGCTAGGGCACCCCTAGGCTTCCGCCGTAGGCTCCCCTAGGCTAAGGCTAGGGCTCCCCTAGCCTTCAGGCTAGGGCACCCCTAGGCTTTAGGCTCCCCTAGGCTAAGGCTAGGGCTCCCCTAGCCTTCAGGCTAGGGCACCCCTAGGCTTTAGGCTCCCCTAGGCTAAGGCTAGGGCTCCCCTAGCCTTCAGGCTAGGGCACCCCTAGGCTTTAGGCTCCCCTAGGCTAAGGCTAGGGCTCCCCTAGCCTTCAGGCTAGGGCACCCCCTAGGCTTTAGGCTCCCCTAGGCTAAGGCTAGGGCTCCCCTAGGCCTTCAGGCTAGGGCACCCCTAGGCTTTAGGCTCCCCTAGGCTAAGGCTAGGGCTCCCCTAGCCTTCAGGCTAGGGCACCCCTAGGCTTTAGGCTCCCCTAGGCTAAGGCTAGGGCTCCCCTAGCCTTCAGGCTAGGGCACCCCTAGGCTTTAGGCTCCCCTAGGCTAAGGCTAGGGCTCCCCTAGCCTTCAGGCTAGGGCACCCCTAGGCTTTAGGCTCCCCTAGGCTAAGGCTAGGGCTCCCCTAGCCTTCAGGCTAGGGCACCCCTAGGCTTTAGGCTCCCCTAGGCTAAGGCTAGGGCTCCCCTAGCCTTCAGGCTAGGGCACCCCTAGGCTTTAGGCTCCCCTAGGCTAAGGCTAGGGCTCCCCTAGCCTTCAGGCTAGGGCACCCCTAGGCTTTAGGCTCCCCTAGGCTAAGGCTAGGGCTCCCCTAGCCTTCAGGCTAGGGCACCCCTAGGCTTTAGGCTCCCCTAGGCTAAGGCTAGGGCTCCCCTAGCCTTCAGGCTAGGGCACCCCTAGGCTTTAGGCTCCCCTAGGCTAAGGCTAGGGCTCCCCTAGCCTTCAGGCTAGGGCACCCCTAGGCTTTAGGCTCCCCTAGGCTAAGGCTAGGGCTCCCCTAGCCTTCAGGCTAGGGCACCCCTAGGCTTTAGGCTCCCCTAGGCTAAGGCTGGGGCTCCCCTAGCCTTCAGGCTAGGGCACCCCTAGGCTTTAGGCTCCCCTAGGCTAAGGCTGGGGCTCCCCTAGCCTTCAGGCTAGGGCACCCCTAGGCTTTAGGCTCCCCTAGGCTAAGGCTAGGGCTCCCCTAGCCTTCAGGCTAGGGCACCCCTAGGCTTTAGGCTCCCCTAGGCTAAGGCTAGGGCTCCCCTAGCCTTCAGGCTAGGGCACCCCTAGGCTTTAGGCTCCCCTAGGCTAAGGCTAGGGCTCCCCTAGCCTTCAGGCTAGGGCACCCCTAGGCTTTAGGCTCCCCTAGGCTAAGGCTAGGGCTCCCCTAGCCTTCAGGCTAGGGCACCCCTAGGCTTTAGGCTCCCCTAGGCTAAGGCTAGGGCTCCCCTAGCCTTCAGGCTAGGGCACCCCTAGGCTTTAGGCTAGGGCTCCCCTAGGCTAAGGCTAGGGCTCCCCTAGCCTTCAGGCTAGGGCACCCCTAGGCTTTAGGCTAGGGCTCCCCTAGGCTAAGGCTAGGGCTCCCCTAGCCTTCAGGCTAGGGCACCCCTAGGCTTTAGGCTAGGGCTCCCCTAGGCTAAGGCTAGGGCTCCCCTAGCCTTCAGGCTAGGGCACCCCTAGGCTTTAGGCTAGGGCTCCCCTAGGCTAAGGCTAGGGCTCCCCTAGCCTTCAGGCTAGGGCACCCCTAGGCTTTAGGCTAGGGCTCCCCTAGGCTAAGGCTAGGGCTCCCCTAGCCTTCAGGCTAGGGCACCCCTAGGCTTTAGGCTAGGGCTCCCCTAGGCTAAGGCTAGGGCTCCCCTAGCCTTCAGGCTAGGGCACCCCTAGGCTTTAGGCTAGGGCTCCCCTAGGCTAAGGCTAGGGCTCCCCTAGCCTTCAGGCTAGGGCACCCCTAGGCTTTAGGCTAGGGCTCCCCTAGGCTAAGGCTAGGGCTCCCCTAGCCTTCAGGCTAGGGCACCCCTAGGCTTTAGGCTAGGGCTCCCCTAGGCTAAGGCTAGGGCTCCCCTAGCCTTCAGGCTAGGGCACCCCTAGGCTTTAGGCTAGGGCTCCCCTAGGCTAAGGCTAGGGCTCCCCTAGCCTTCAGGCTAGGGCACCCCTAGGCTTTAGGCTAGGGCTCCCCTAGGCTAAGGCTAGGGCTCCCCTAGCCTTCAGGCTAGGGCACCCCTAGGCTTTAGGCTAGGGCTCCCCTAGGCTAAGGCTAGGGCTCCCCTAGCCTTCAGGCTAGGGCACCCCTAGGCTTTAGGCTAGGGCTCCCCTAGGCTAAGGCTAGGGCTCCCCTAGCCTTCAGGCTAGGGCACCCCTAGGCTTTAGGCTAGGGCTCCCCTAGGCTAAGGCTAGGGCTCCCCTAGCCTTCAGGCTAGGGCACCCCTAGGCTTTAGGCTAGGGCTCCCCTAGGCTAAGGCTAGGGCTCCCCTAGCCTTCAGGCTAGGGCACCCCTAGGCTTTAGGCTAGGCTCCCCTAGGCTAAGGCTAGGGCTCCCCTAGCCTTCAAGGCTAGGGCACCCCTAGGCTTTAGGCTCCCCTAGGCTAAGGCTAGGGCTCCCCTAGCCTTCAAGCTAGGGCACCCCTAGGCTTTAGGCTCCCTAGGCTAAGGCTAGGGCTCCCCTAGGCTAAGCTAGGGCTCCCTAGCTCAGCTAGGGCCCCTAGGCTTTAGGCTCCCCTAGGCTAGGCTAGGGCTCCCCTAGGCTAAGGCTAGGGCTCCCCTAGCCTTCAGGCTAGGGCAACCCTAGGCTTTAGGCTCCCCTAGGCTAAGGCTAGGGCTCCCCTAGGCTAAGGCTAGGGCTCCCCTAGCCTTCAGGCTAGGGCACCCCTAGGCTTTAGGCTCCCCTAGGCTAAGGCTAGGGCTCCCCTAGGCTAAGGCTAGGGCTCCCCTAGCCTTCAGACTAGGGCACCCCTAGGCTTTAGGCTCCCCTAGGCTAAGGCTAGGGCTCCCCTAGGCTAAGGCTAGGGCTCCCCTAGCCTTCAGGCTAGGGCACCCCTAGGCTTTAGGCTCCCCTAGGCTAAGGCTAGGGCTCCCCTAGGCTAAGGCTAGGGCTCCCCTAGCCTTCAGGCTAGGGCACCCCTAGGCTTTAGGCTCCCCTAGGCTAAGGCTAGGGCTCCCCTAGGCTAAGGCTAGGGCTCCCCCTAGCCTTCAGGCTAGGGCACCCCTAGGCTTAGGCTCCCCTAGGCTAAGGCTAGGGCTCCCCTAGGCTAAGGCTACGGCTCCCCTAGCCTTCAGGCTACGGCACCCCTAGGCTTTAGGCTCCCCTAGGCTAAGGCTAGGCTCCCCTAGGCTAAGGCTAGGGCTCCCCTAGCCTTCAGGCTAGGGCAACCCTAGGCTTTAGGCTCCCCTAGGCTAAGGCTAGGGCTCCCCTAGGCTAAGGCTAGGGCTCCCTAGGCTAAGGCTAGGGCTCCCCTAGCCTTCAGGCTAGGGCACCCCTAGGCTTTAGGCTCCCCTAGGCTAAGGCTAGGGCTCCCCTAGGCTAAGGCTAGGGCTCCCCTAGCCTTCAGGCTAGGGCACCCCTAGGCTTTAGGCTCCCCTAGGCTAAGGCTAGGGCTCCCCTAAGCTAAGGCTAGGGCTCCCCTAGCCTTCAGGCTAGGGCACCCCTAGGCTTTAGGCTCCCCCTAGGCTAAGGCTAGGGCTCCCCTAGGCTAAGGCCAGGGCTCCCTAGGCTAAGGCTAGGGCTCCCCTAGCCTTCAGGCTAGGGCACCCCTAGGCTTTAGACCAGGGCTCCCCTAGGCTAAGGCTAGGGCTCCCCTAGCCTTCAGGCTAGGGCACCCTAGGCTTTAGGCCAGGGCTCCCCTAGGCTAAGGCTAGGGCTCCCCTAGCCTTCAGGCTAGGGCACCCCTAGGCTTTAGGCCAGGGCTCCCCTAGGCTAAGGCTAGGGCTCCCCTAGCCTTCAGGCTAGGGCACCCCTAGGCTTTAGGCCAGGGCTCCCCCTAGGCTAAGGCTAGGGCTCCCCTAGCCTTCAGGCTAGGGCACCCCTAGGCTTTAGGCCAGGGCTCCCCTAGGCTAAGGCTAGGGCTCCCCTAGCCTTCAGGCTAGGGCACCCCTAGGCTTTAGGCCAGGGCTCCCCTAGGCTAAGGCTAGGGCTCCCCTAGCCTTCAGGCTAGGGCACCCCTAGGCTTTAGGCCAGGGCTCCCCTAGGCTAAGGCTAGGGCTCCCCTAGCCTTCAGGCTAGGGCACCCCTAGGCTTTAGGCCAGGGCTCCCCTAGGCTAAGGCTAGGGCTCCCTAGCCTTCAGGCTAGGGCACCCCTAGGCTTTAGGCCAGGGCTCCCCTAGGCTAAGGCTAGGGCTCCCCTAGCCTTCAGGCTAGGGCACCCCTAGGCTTTAGGCCAGGGCTCCCCTAGGCTAAGGCTAGGGCTCCCCTAGCCTTCAGGCTAGGGCACCCCTAGGCTTTAGGCTAGGGCTCCCCTAGCCTTCAGGCTAGGGCACCCCTAGGCTTTAGCAGGCTCCTGCTAGGGCTCCCCTAGGCTAAGGCTAGGGCTCCCCTAGCCTTCAGGCTAGGGCACCCCTAGGCTTTAGGCTAGGGCTCCCCTAGGCTAAGGCTAGGGCTCCCCTAGCCTTCAGGCTAGGGCACCCCTAGGCTTTAGGCTAGGGCTCCCCTAGGCTAAGGCTAGGGCTCCCCTAGCCTTCAGGCTAGGGCACCCCTAGGCTTTAGGCTAGGGCTCCCCTAGGCTAAGGCTAGGGCTCCCCTAGCCTTCAGGCTAGGGCACCCCTAGGCTTTAGGCTAGGGCTCCCCTAGGCTAAGGCTAGGGCTCCCCTAGCCTTCAGGCTAGGGCACCCCTAGGCTTTAGGCTAGGGCTCCCCTAGGCTAAGGCTAGGGCTCCCCTAGCCTTCAGGCTAGGGCACCCCTAGGCTTTAGGCTAGGGCTCCCCTAGGCTAAGGCTAGGGCTCCCCAGCCTTCAGGCTAGGGCACCCCTAGGCTTTAGGCTAGGGCTCCCCTAGGCTAAGGCTAGGGCTCCCCTAGCCTTCAGGCTAGGGCACCCCTAGGCTTTAGGCTAGGGCTCCCCTAGGCTAAGGCTAGGGCTCCCCTAGACTTCAGGCTAGGGCACCCCTAGGCTTTAGGCTAGGGCTCCCCTAGGCTAAGGCTAGGGCTCCCCTAGCCTTCAGGCTAGGGCACCCCTAGGCTTTAGGCTCCCCTAGGCTAAGGCTAGGGCTCCCCTAGCCTTCAAGCTAGGGCACCCCTAGGCTTTAGGCTCCCCTAGGCTAAGGCTAGGGCTCCCCTAGGCTAAGGCTAGGGCTCCCCTAGCCTTCAGGCTAGGGCACCCCTAGGCTTTAGGCTCCCCTAGGCTAAGGCTAGGGCTCCCCTAGGCTAAGGCTAGGGCTCCCCTAGCCTTCAGGCTAGGGCAACCCTAGGCTTTAGGCTCCCCTAGGCTAAGGCTAGGGCTCCCCTAGGCTAAGGCTAGGGCTCCCCTAGCCTTCAGGCTAGGGCACCCCTAGGCTTTAGGCTCCCCTAGGCTAAGGCTAGGGCTCCCCTAGGCTAAGGCTAGGGCTCCCCTAGCCTTCAGACTAGGGCACCCCTAGGCTTTAGGCTCCCTTAGGCTAAGGCTAGGGCTCCCCTAGGCTAAGGCTAGGGCTCCCCTAGCCTTCAGGCTAGGGCACCCCTAGGCTTTAGGCTCCCCTAGGCTAAGGCTAGGGCTCCCCTAGGCTAAGGCTAGGGCTCCCCTAGCCTTCAGGCTAGGGCACCCCTAGGCTTTAGGCTCCCCTAGGCTAAGGCTAGGGCTCCCCTAGGCTAAGGCTAGGGCTCCCCTAGCCTTCAGGCTAGGGCACCCCTAGGCTTTAGGCTCCCCTAGGCTAAGGCTAGGGCTCCCCTAGGCTAAGGCTAGGGCTCCCCTAGCCTTCAGGCTAGGGCACCCCTAGGCTTTAGGCTCCCCTAGGCTAAGGCTAGGGCTCCCCTAGGCTAAGGCTAGGGCTCCCTTAGCCTTCAGGCTAGGGCAACCCTAGGCTTTAGGCTCCCCTAGGCTAAGGCTAGGGCTCCCCTAGGCTAAGGCTAGGGCTCCCCTAGGCTAAGGCTAGGGCTCCCCTAGCCTTAAGGCTAGGGCACCCCTAGGCTTTAGGCTCCCCTAGGCTAAGGCTAGGGCTCCCCTAGGCTAAGGCTAGGGCTCCCCTAGCCTTCAGGCTAGGGCACCCCTAGGCTTTAGGCTCCCCTAGGCTAAGGCTAGGGCTCCCCTAAGCTAAGGCTAGGGCTCCCCTAGCCTTCAGGCTAGGGCACCCCTAGGCTTTAGGCTCCCCTAGGCTAAGGCTAGGGCTCCCCTAGGCTAAGGCCAGGGCTCCCCTAGGCTAAGACTAGGGCTCCCCTAGCCTTCAGGCTAGGGCACCCCTAGGCTTTAGACCAGGGCTCCCCTAGGCTAAGGCTAGGGCTCCCCTAGCCTTCAGGCTAGGGCACCCCTAGGCTTTAGGCCAGGGCTCCCCTAGGCTAAGGCTAGGGCTCCCCTAGCCTTCAGGCTAGGGCACCCCTAGGCTTTAGGCCAGGGCTCCCCTAGGCTAAGGCTAGGGCTCCCCTAGCCTTCAGGCTAGGGCACCCCTAGGCTTTAGGCCAGGGCTCCCCTAGGCTAAGGCTAGGGCTCCCCTAGCCTTCAGGCTAGGGCACCCCTAGGCTTTAGGCCAGGGCTCCCCTAGGCTAAGGCTAGGGCTCCCCTAGCCTTCAGGCTAGGGCACCCCTAGGCTTTAGGCCAGGGCTCCCCTAGGCTAAGGCTAGGGCTCCCCTAGCCTTCAGGCTAGGGCACCCCTAGGCTTTAGGCCAGGGCTCCCCTAGGCTAAGGCTAGGGCTCCCCTAGCCTTCAGGCTAGGGCACCCCTAGGCTTTAGGCCAGGGCTCCCCTAGGTAAGGCTAGGGCTCCCCTAGCCTTCAGGCTAGGGCACCCCTAGGCTTTAGGCCAGGGCTCCCCTAGGCTAAGGCTAGGGCTCCCCTAGCCTTCAGGCTAGGGCACCCCTAGGCTTTAGGCCAGGGCTCCCCTAGGCTAAGGCTAGGGCTCCCCTAGCCTTCAGGCTAGGGCACCCCTAGGCTTTAGGCCAGGGCTCCCCTAGGCTAAGGCTAGGGCTCCCCTAGCCTTCAGGCTAGGGCACCCCTAGGCTTTAGGCCAGGGCTCCCCTAGGCTAAGGCTAGGGCACCCCTAGCCTTCAGGCTAGGGCACCCCTAGGCTTTAGGCCAGGGCTCCCCTAGGCTAAGGCTAGGGCTCCCCTAGCCTTCAGGCTAGGGCACCCCTTGGCTTTAGGCCAGGGCTCCCCTAGGCTAAGGCTAGGGCTCCCCTAGCCTTCAGGCTAGGGCACCCCTAGGCTTTAGGCCAGGGCTCCCCTAGGCTAAGGCTAGGGCTCCCCTAGCCTTCAGGCTAGGGCACCCCTAGGCTTTAGGCCAGGGCTCCCCTAGGCTAAGGCTAGGGCTCCCCTAGCCTTCAGGCTAGGGCACCCCTAGGCTTTAGGCCAGGTCTCCCCTAGGCTAAGGCTAGGGCTCCCCTAGCCTTCAGGCTAGGGCACCCCTAGGCTTTAGGCTCCCCTAGGCTAAGGCTAGGGCTCCCCTAGCCTTCAGGCTTGGGCACCCCTAGGCTTTAGGCTCCCCTAGGCTAAGGCTAGGGCTCCCCTAGCCTTCAGGCTAGGGCACCCCTAGGCTTTAGGCTCCCCTAGGCTAAGGCTAGGGCTCCCCTAGCCTTCAGGCTAGGGCACCCCTAGGCTTTAGGCTCCCCTAGGCTAAGGCTAGGGCTCCCCTAGCCTTCAGGCTAGGGCACCCCTAGGCTTTAGGCTCCCCTAGGCTAAGGCTAGGGCTCCCCTAGCCTTCAGGCTAGGGCACCCCTAGGCTTTAGGCTCCCCTAGGCTAAGGCTAGGGCTCCCCTAGCCTTCAGGCTACGGCACCCCTAGGCTTTAGGCTCCCCTAGGCTAAGGCTAGGGCTCCCCTAGCCTTCAGGCTAGGGCACCCCTAGGCTTTAGGCTCCCCTAGGCTAAGGCTAGGGCTCCCCTAGCCTTCAGGCTAGGGCACCCCTAGGCTTTAGGCTCCCCTAGGCTAAGGCTAGGGCTCCCCTAGCCTTCAGGCTAGGGCACCCCTAGGCTTTAGGCTCCCCTAGGCTAAGGCTAGGGCTCCCCTAGCCTTCAGGCTAGGGCACCCCTAGGCTTTAGGCTCCCCTAGGCTAAGGCTAGGGCTCCCCTAGCCTTCAGGCTAGGGCACCCCTAGGCTTTAGGCTCCCCTAGGCTAAGGCTAGGGCTCCCCTAGCCTTCAGGCTAGGGCACCCCTAGGCTTTAGGCTCCCCTAGGCTAAGGCTAGGGCTCCCCTAGCCTTCAGGCTAGGGCACCCCTAGGCTTTAGGCTCCCCTAGGCTAAGGCTAGGGCTCCCCTAGCCTTCAGGCTAGGGCACCCCTAGGCTTTAGGCTCCCCTAGGCTAAGGCTAGGGCTCCCCTAGCCTTCAGGCTAGGGCACCCCTAGGCTTTAGGCTCCCTTAGGCTAAGGCTAGGGCTCCCCTAGCCTTCAGGCTAGGGCACCCCTAGGCTTTAGGCTCCCCTAGGCTAAGGCTAGGGCTCCCCTAGCCTTCAGACTAGGGCACCCCTAGGCTTTAGGCTCCCCTAGGCTAAGGCTAGGGCTCCCCTAGCCTTCAGGCTAGGGCACCCCTAGGCTTTAGGCTCCCCTAGGCTAAGGCTAGGGCTCCCCTAGCCTTCAGGCTAGGGCACCCCTAGGCTTTAGGCTAGGGCTCCCCTAGGCTAAGGCTAGGGCTCCCCTAGCCTTCAGGCTAGGGCACCCCTAGGCTTTAGGCTAGGGCTCCCCTAGGCTAAGGCTAGGGCTCCCCTAGCCTTCAGGCTAGGGCACCCCTAGGCTTTAGGCTAGGGCTCCCCTAGGCTAAGGCTAGGGCTCCCCTAGCCTTCAGGCTAGGGCACCCCTAGGCTTTAGGCTAGGGCTCCCCTAGGCTGAGGCTAGGGCTCCCCTAGCCTTCAGGCTAGGGCACCCCTAGGCTTTAGGCTAGGGCTCCCCTAGGCTAAGGCTAGGGCTCCCCTAGCCTTCAGGCTAGGGCACCCCTAGGCTTTAGGCTAGGGCTCCCCTAGGCTAAGGCTAGGGCTCCCCTAGCCTTCAGGCTAGGGCACCCCTAGGCTTTAGGCTAGGGCTCCCCTAGGCTAAGGCTAGGGCTCCCCTAGCCTTCAGGCTAGGGCACCCCTAGGCTTTAGGCTAGGGCTCCCCTAGGCTAAGGCTAGGGCTCCCCTAGCCTTCAGGCTAGGGCACCCCTAGGCTTTAGGCTAGGGCTCCCCTAGGCTAAGGCTAGGGCTCCCCTAGCCTTCAGGCTAGGGCACCCCTAGGCTTTAGGCTAGGGCTCCCCTAGGCTAAGGCTAGGGCTCCCCTAGCCTTCAGGCTAGGGCACCCCTAGGCTTTAGGCTCCCCTAGGCTAAGGCTAGGGCTCCCCTAGCCTTCAGGCTAGGGCACCCCTAGGCTTTAGGCTCCCCTAGGCTAAGGCTAGGGCTCCCCTAGGCTAAGGCTAGGGCTCCCCTAGCCTTCAGGCTAGGGCACCCCTAGGCTTTAGGCTCCCCTAGGCTAAGGCTAGGGCTCCCCTAGGCTAAGGCTAGGGCTCCCCTAGCCTTCAGGCTAGGGCACCCCTAGGCTTTAGGCTCCCCTAGGCTAAGGCTAGGGCTCCCCTAGGCTAAGGCTAGGGCTCCCCTAGGCTAAGGCTAGGGCTCCCCTAGCCTTCAGTCTAGGGCACACCTAGGCTTTAGGCTCCCCTAGGCTAAGGCTAGGGCTCCCCTAGGCTAAGGCTAGGGCTCCCCTAGCCTTCAGACTAGGGCACCCCTAGGCTTTAGGCTCCCCTAGGCTAAGGCTAGGGCTCCCCTAGGCTAAGGCTAGGGCTCCCCTAGCCTTCAGGCTAGGTTACCCCTAGGCTTTAGGCTCCCCTAGGCTAAGGCTAGGGCTCCCCTAGGCTAAGGCTAGGGCTCCCCTAGCCTTCAGGCTAGGGCACCCATAGGCTTTAGGATCCCCTAGGCTAAGGCTAGGGCTCCCCTAGGCTAAGGCTAGGGCTCCCCTAGCCTTCAGGCTAGGGCACCCCTAGGCTTTAGGCTCCCCTAGGCTAAGGCTAGGGCTCCCCTAGGCTAAGGCTAGGGCTCCCCTAGCCTTCAGGCTAGGGCACCCCTAGGCTTTAGGCTCCCCTAGGCTAAGGCTAGGGCTCCCCTAGGCTAAGGCTAGGGCTCCCCTAGGCTAAGGCTAGGGCTCCCCTAGCCTTCAGGCTAGGGCACCCCTAGGCTTTAGGCTCCCCTAGGCTAAGGCTAGGGCTCCCCTGGGCTAAGGCTAGGGCTCCCCTAGCCTTCAGGCTAGGGCACCCCTAGGCTTTAGGCTCCCCTAGGCTAAGGCTAGGGCTCCCCTAAGCTAAGGCTAGGGCTCCCCTAGCCTTCAGGCTAGGGCACCCCTAGGCTTTAGGCTCCCCTAGGCTAAGGCTAGGGCTCCCCTAGGCTAAGGCTAGGGCTCCCCTAGCCTTCAGGCTAGGGCACCCCTAGGCTTTAGGCTCCCCTAGGCTAAGGCTAGGGCTCCCCTAGGCTAAGGCTAGGGCTCCCCTAGCCTTCAGGCTAGGGCACCCATAGGCTTTAGGCTCCCCTAGGCTAAGGCTAGGGCTCCCCTAGGCTAAGGCTAGGGCTCACCTAGCCTTCAGGCTAGGGCACCCCTAGGCTTTAGGCTCCCCTAGGCTAAGGCTAGGGCTCCCCTAGGCTAAAGCTAGGGCTCCCCTAGCCTTCAGGCTAGGGCACCCCTAGGCTTTAGGCTCCCCTAGGCTAAGGCTAGGGCTCCCCTAGGCTAAGGCTAGGGCTCCCCTAGCCTTCAGGCTAGGGCACCCCTAGGCTTTAGGCTCCCCTAGGCTAAGGCTAGGGCTCCCCTAGGCTAAGGCTAGGGCTCCCCTAGCCTTCAGGCTAGGGCACCCCTAGGCTTTAGGCTCCCCTAGGCTAAGGCTAGGGCTCCCCTAGGCTAAGGCTAGGGCTCCCCTAGCCTTCAGGCTAGGGCACCCCTAGGCTTTAGGCTCCCCTAGGCTAAGGCTAGGGCTCCCCTAGGCTAAGGCTAGGGCTCCCCTAGCCTTCAGGCTAGGGCACCCCTAGGCTTTAGGCTCCCCTAGGCTAAGGCTAGGGCTCCCCTAGCCTTCAGGCTAGGGCACCCCTAGGCTTCAGGCGAGGGCTCCCCTAGGCTAAGGCTAGGGCTCCCCTAGCCTTCAGGCTAGGGCACCCCTAGGCTTCCGGCGAGGGCTCCCCTAGGCTAAGGCTAGGGCTCCCCTAGCCTTCAGGCTAGGGCACCCCTAGGCTTCCGGCGAGGGCTCCCCTAGGCTAAGGCTAGGGCTCCCCTAGCCTTCAGGCTAGGGCACCCCTAGGCTTCCGGCGAGGGCTCCCCTAGGCTAAGGCTAGGGCTCCCCTAGCCTTCAGGCTAGGGCACCCCTAGGCTTCCGGCGAGGGCTCCCCTAGGCTAAGGCTAGGGCTCCCCTAGCCTTCAGGCTAGGGCACCCCTAGGCTTCCGGCGAGGGCTCCCCTAGGCTAAGGCTAGGGCTCCCCTAGCCTTCAGGCTAGGGCACCCCTAGGCTTCCGGCGAGGGCTCCCCTAGGCTAAGGCTAGGGCTCCCCTAGCCTTCAGGCTAGGGCACCCCTAGGCTTCCGGCGAGGGCTCCCCTAGGCTAAGGCTAGGGCTCCCCTAGCCTTCAGGCTAGGGCACCCCTAGGCTTCCGGCGAGGGCTCCCCTAGGCTAAGGCTAGGGCTCCCCTAGCCTTCAGGCTAGGGCACCCCTAGGCTTCCGGCGAGGGCTCCCCTAGGCTAAGGCTAGGGCTCCCCTAGCCTTCAGGCTAGGGCACCCCTAGGCTTCCGGCGAGGGCTCCCCTAGGCTAAGGCTAGGGCTCCCCTATCCTTCAGGCTAGGGCACCCCTAGGCTTTAGGCTCCCCTAGGCTAAGGCTAGGGCTCCCCTAGGCTAAGGCTAGGGCTCCCCTAGCCTTCAGGCTAGGGCACCCCTAGGCTTTAGGCTCCCCTAGGCTAAGGCTAAGGCTCCCCTAGGCTAAGGCTAGGGCTCCCCTAGCCTTCAGGCTAGGGCACCCATAGGCTTTAGGCTCCCCTAGGCTAAGGCTAGGGCTCCCCTAGGCTAAGGCTAGGGCTCACCTAGCCTTCAGGCTAGGGCACCCCTAGGCTTTAGGCTCCCCTAGGCTAAGGCTAGGGCTCCCCTAGGCTAAAGCTAGGGCTCCCCTAGCCTTCAGGCTAGGGCACCCCTAGGCTTTAGGCTCCCCTAGGCTAAGGCTAGGGCTCCCCTAGGCTAAGGCTAGGGCTCCCCTAGCCTTCAGGCTAGGGCACCCCTAGGCTTTAGGCTCCCCTAGGCTAAGGCTAGGGCTCCCCTAGGCTAAGGCTAGGGCTCCCCTAGCCTTCAGGCTAGGGCACCCCTAGGCTTTAGGCTCCCCTAGGCTAAGGCTAGGGCTCCCCTAGGCTAAGGCTAGGGCTCCCCTAGCCTTCAGGCTAGGGCACCCCTAGGCTTTAGGCTCCCCTAGGCTAAGGCTAGGGCTCCCCTAGGCTAAGGCTAGGGCTCCCCTAGCCTTCAGGCTAGGGCACCCCTAGGCTTTAGGCTCCCCTAGGCTAAGGCTAGGGCTCCCCTAGCCTTCAGGCTAGGGCACCCCTAGGCTTCAGGCGAGGGCTCCCCTAGGCTAAGGCTAGGGCTCCCCTAGCCTTCAGGCTAGGGCACCCCTAGGCTTCCGGCGAGGGCTCCCCTAGGCTAAGGCTAGGGCTCCCCTAGCCTTCAGGCTAGGGCACCCCTAGGCTTCCGGCGAGGGCTCCCCTAGGCTAAGGCTAGGGCTCCCCTATCCTTCAGGCTAGGGCACCCCTAGGCTTCCGGCGAGGGCTCCCCTAGGCTAAGGCTAGGGCTCCCCTAGCCTTCAGGCTAGGGCACCCCTAGGCTTCCGGCGAGGGCTCCCCTAGGCTAAGGCTAGGGCTCCCCTAGCCTTCAGGCTAGGGCACCCCTAGGCTTCCGGCGAGGGCTCCCCTAGGCTAAGGCTAGGGCTCCCCTAGCCTTCAGGCTAGGGCACCCCTAGGCTTCCGGCGAGGGCTCCCCTAGGCTAAGGCTAGGGCTCCCCTAGCCTTCAGGCTAGGGCACCCCTAGGCTTCCGGCGAGGGCTCCCCTAGGCTAAGGCTAGGGCTCCCCTAGCCTTCAGGCTAGGGCACCCCTAGGCTTCCGGCGAGGGCTCCCCTAGGCTAAGGCTAGGGCTCCCCTAGCCTTCAGGCTAGGGCACCCCTAGGCTTCCGGCGAGGGCTCCCCTAGGCTAAGGCTAGGGCTCCCCTAGCCTTCAGGCTAGGGCACCCCTAGGCTTCCGGCGAGGGCTCCCCTAGGCTAAGGCTAGGGCTCCCCTAGCCTTCAGGCTAGGGCACCCCTAGGCTTCCGGCGAGGGCTCCCCTAGGCTAAGGCTAGGGCTCCCCTAGCCTTCAGGCTAGGGCACCCCTAGGCTTCCGGCGAGGGCTCCCCTAGGCTAAGGCTAGGGCTCCCCTATCCTTCAGGCTAGGGCACCCCTAGGCTTTAGGCTCCCCTAGGCTAAGGCTAGGGCTCCCCTAGGCTAAGGCTAGGGCTCCCCTAGCCTTCAGGCTAGGGCACCCCTAGGCTTTAGGCTCCCCTAGGCTAAGGCTAAGGCTCCCCTAGGCTAAGGCTAGGGCTCCCCTAGCCTTCAGGCTAGGGCACCCATAGGCTTTAGGCTCCCCTAGGCTAAGGCTAGGGCTCCCCTAGGCTAAGGCTAGGGCTCACCTAGCCTTCAGGCTAGGGCACCCCTAGGCTTTAGGCTCCCCTAGGCTAAGGCTAGGGCTCCCCTAGGCTAAAGCTAGGGCTCCCCTAGCCTTCAGGCTAGGGCACCCCTAGGCTTTAGGCTCCCCTAGGCTAAGGCTAGGGCTCCCCAAGGCTAAGGCTAGGGCTCCCCTAGCCTTCAGGCTAGGGCACCCCTAGGCTTTAGGCTCCCCTAGGCTAAGGCTAGGGCTCCCCTAGGCTAAGGCTAGGGCTCCCCTAGCCTTCAGGCTAGGGCACCCCTAGGCTTTAGGCTCCCCTAGGCTAAGGCTAGGGCTCCCCTAGGCTAAGGCTAGGGCTCCCCTAGCCTTCAGGCTAGGGCACCCCTAGGCTTTAGGCTCCCCTAGGCTAAGGCTAGGGCTCCCCTAGGCTAAGGCTAGGGCTCCCCTAGCCTTCAGGCTAGGGCACCCCTAGGCTTTAGGCTCCCCTAGGCTAAGGCTAGGGCTCCCCTAGCCTTCAGGCTAGGGCACCCCTAGGCTTCAGGCGAGGGCTCCCCTAGGCTAAGGCTAGGGCTCCCCTAGCCTTCAGGCTAGGGCACCCCTAGGCTTCCGGCGAGGGCTCCCCTAGGCTAAGGCTAGGGCTCCCCTAGCCTTCAGGCTAGGGCACCCCTAGGCTTCCGGCGAGGGCTCCCCTAGGCTAAGGCTAGGGCTCCCCTATCCTTCAGGCTAGGGCACCCCTAGGCTTTAGGCTCCCCTAGGCTAAGGCTAGGGCTCCACTAGGCTAAGGCTAGGGCTCCCCTAGCCTTCAGGCTAGGGCACCCCTAGGCTTTAGGCTCCCCTAGGCTAAGGCTAAGGCTCCCCTAGGCTAAGGCTAGGGCTCCCCTAGCCTTCAGGCTAGGGCACCCATAGGCTTTAGGCTCCCCTAGGCTAAGGCTAGGGCTCCCCTAGGCTAAGGCTAGGGCTCACCTAGCCTTCAGGCTAGGGCACCCCTAGGCTTTAGGCTCCCCTAGGCTAAGGCTAGGGCTCCCCTAGGCTAAAGCTAGGGCTCCCCTAGCCTTCAGGCTAGGGCACCCCTAGGCTTTAGGCTCCCCTAGGCTAAGGCTAGGGCTCCCCTAGGCTAAGGCTAGGGCTCCCCTAGCCTTCAGGCTAGGGCACCCCTAGGCTTTAGGCTCCCCTAGGCTAAGGCTAGGGCTCCCCTAGGCTAAGGCTAGGGCTCCCCTAGCCTTCAGGCTAGGGCACCCCTAGGCTTTAGGCTCCCCTAGGCTAAGGCTAGGGCTCCCCTAGGCTAAGGCTAGGGCTCCCCTAGCCTTCAGGCTAGGGCACCCCTAGGCTTTAGGCTCCCCTAGGCTAAGGCTAGGGCTCCCCTAGGCTAAGGCTAGGGCTCCCCTAGCCTTCAGGCTAGGGCACCCCTAGGCTTTAGGCTCCCCTAGGCTAAGGCTAGGGCTCCCCTAGCCTTCAGGCTAGGGCACCCCTAGGCTTCAGGCGAGGGCTCCCCTAGGCTAAGGCTAGGGCTCCCCTAGCCTTCAGGCTAGGGCACCCCTAGGCTTCCGGCGAGGGCTCCCCTAGGCTAAGGCTAGGGCTCCCCTAGCCTTCAGGCTAGGGCACCCCTAGGCTTCCGGCGAGGGCTCCCCTAGGCTAAGGCTAGGGCTCCCCTAGCCTTCAGGCTAGGGCACCCCTAGGCTTCCGGCGAGGGCTCCCCTAGGCTAAGGCTAGGGCTCCCCTAGCCTTCAGGCTAGGGCACCCCTAGGCTTCCGGCGAGGGCTCCCCTAGGCTAAGGCTAGGGCTCCCCTAGCCTTCAGGCTAGGGCACCCCTAGGCTTCCGGCGAGGGCTCCCCTAGGCTAAGGCTAGGGCTCCCCTAGCCTTCAGGCTAGGGCACCCCTAGGCTTCCGGCGAGGGCTCCCCTAGGCTAAGGCTAGGGCTCCCCTAGCCTTCAGGCTAGGGCACCCCTAGGCTTCCGGCGAGGGCTCCCCTAGGCTAAGGCTAGGGCTCCCCTAGCCTTCAGGCTAGGGCACCCCTAGGCTTCCGGCGAGGGCTCCCCTAGGCTAAGGCTAGGGCTCCCCTAGCCTTCAGGCTAGGGCACCCCTAGGCTTCCGGCGAGGGCTCCCCTAGGCTAAGGCTAGGGCTCCCCTAGCCTTCAGGCTAGGGCACCCCTAGGCTTCCGGCGAGGGCTCCCCTAGGCTAAGGCTAGGGCTCCCCTAGCCTTCAGGCTAGGGCACCCCTAGGCTTCCGGCGAGGGCTCCCCTAGGCTAAGGCTAGGGCTCCCCTAGCCTTCAGGCTAGGGCACCCCTAGGCTTCCGGCGAGGGCTCCCCTAGGCTAAGGCTAGGGCTCCCCTATCCTTCAGGCTAGGGCACCCCTAGGCTTTAGGCTCCCCTAGGCTAAGGCTAGGGCTCCCCTAGGCTAAGGCTAGGGCTCCCCTAGCCTTCAGGCTAGGGCACCCCTAGGCTTTAGGCTCCCCTAGGCTAAGGCTAAGGCTCCCCTAGGCTAAGGCTAGGGCTCCCCTAGCCTTCAGGCTAGGGCACCCATAGGCTTTAGGCTCCCCTAGGCTAAGGCTAGGGCTCCCCTAGGCTAAGGCTAGGGCTCACCTAGCCTTCAGGCTAGGGCACCCCTAGGCTTTAGGCTCCCCTAGGCTAAGGCTAGGGCTCCCCTAGGCTAAAGCTAGGGCTCCCCTAGCCTTCAGGCTAGGGCACCCCTAGGCTTTAGGCTCCCCTAGGCTAAGGCTAGGGCTCCCCTAGGCTAAGGCTAGGGCTCCCCTAGCCTTCAGGCTAGGGCACCCCTAGGCTTTAGGCTCCCCTAGGCTAAGGCTAGGGCTCCCCTAGGCTAAGGCTAGGGCTCCCCTAGCCTTCAGGCTAGGGCACCCCTAGGCTTTAGGCTCCCCTAGGCTAAGGCTAGGGCTCCCCTAGGCTAAGGCTAGGGCTCCCCTAGCCTTCAGGCTAGGGCACCCCTAGGCTTTAGGCTCCCCTAGGCTAAGGCTAGGGCTCCCCTAGGCTAAGGCTAGGGCTCCCCTAGCCTTCAGGCTAGGGCACCCCTAGGCTTTAGGCTCCCCTAGGCTAAGGCTAGGGCTCCCCTAGCCTTCAGGCTAGGGCACCCCTAGGCTTCAGGCGAGGGCTCCCCTAGGCTAAGGCTAGGGCTCCCCTAGCCTTCAGGCTAGGGCACCCCTAGGCTTCCGGCGAGGGCTCCCCTAGGCTAAGGCTAGGGCTCCCCTAGCCTTCAGGCTAGGGCACCCCTAGGCTTCCGGCGAGGGCTCCCCTAGGCTAAGGCTAGGGCTCCCCTATCCTTCAGGCTAGGGCACCCCTAGGCTTCCGGCGAGGGCTCCCCTAGGCTAAGGCTAGGGCTCCCCTAGCCTTCAGGCTAGGGCACCCCTAGGCTTCCGGCGAGGGCTCCCCTAGGCTAAGGCTAGGGCTCCCCTAGCCTTCAGGCTAGGGCACCCCTAGGCTTCCGGCGAGGGCTCCCCTAGGCTAAGGCTAGGGCTCCCCTAGCCTTCAGGCTAGGGCACCCCTAGGCTTCCGGCGAGGGCTCCCCTAGGCTAAGGCTAGGGCTCCCCTAGCCTTCAGGCTAGGGCACCCCTAGGCTTCCGGCGAGGGCTCCCCTAGGCTAAGGCTAGGGCTCCCCTAGCCTTCAGGCTAGGGCACCCCTAGGCTTCCGGCGAGGGCTCCCCTAGGCTAAGGCTAGGGCTCCCCTAGCCTTCAGGCTAGGGCACCCCTAGGCTTCCGGCGAGGGCTCCCCTAGGCTAAGGCTAGGGCTCCCCTAGCCTTCAGGCTAGGGCACCCCTAGGCTTCCGGTGAGGGCTCCCCTAGGCTAAGGCTAGGGCTCCCCTAGCCTTCAGGCTAGGGCACCCCTAGGCTTCCGGCGAGGGCTCCCCTAGGCTAAGGCTAGGGCTCCCCTAGCCTTCAGGCTAGGGCACCCCTAGGCTTCCGGCGAGGGCTCCCCTAGGCTAAGGCTAGGGCTCCCCTAGGCTTCAGGCTAGGGCACCCCTAGGCTTCCGGCGAGGGCTCCCCTAGGCTAAGGCTAGGGCTCCCCTAGCCTTCAGGCTAGGGCACCCCTAGGCTTCCGGCGAGGGCTCCCCTAGGCTAAGGCTAGGGCTCCCCTAGCCTTCAGGCTAGGGCACCCCTAGGCTTCCGGCGAGGGCTCCCCTAGGCTAAGGCTAGGGCTCCCCTAGCCTTCAGGCTAGGGCACCCCTAGGCTTCCGGCGAGGGCTCCCCTAGGCTAAGGCTAGGGCTCCCCTAGCCTTCAGGCTAGGGCACCCCTAGGCTTCCGGCGAGGGCTCCCCTAGGCTAAGGCTAGGGCTCCCCTAGCCTTCAGGCTAGGGCACCCCTAGGCTTCCGGCGAGGGCTCCCCTAGGCTAAGGCTAGGGCTCCCCTAGCCTTCAGGCTAGGGCACCCCTAGGCTTTAGGCTCCCCTAGGCTAAGGCTAGGGCTCCCCTAGGCTAAGGCTAGGGCTCCCCTAGCCTTCAGGCTAGGGCACCCATAGGCTTTAGGCTCCCCTAGGCTAAGGCTAGGGCTCCCCTAGGCTAAGGCTAGGGCTCACCTAGCCTTCAGGCTAGGGCACCCCTAGGCTTTAGGCTCCCCTAGGCTAAGGCTAGGGCTCCCCTAGGCTAAAGCTAGGGCTCCCCTAGCCTTCAGGCTAGGGCACCCCTAGGCTTTAGGCTCCCCTAGGCTAAGGCTAGGGCTCCCCTAGGCTAAGGCTAGGGCTCCCCTAGCCTTCAGGCTAGGGCACCCCTAGGCTTTAGGCTCCCCTAGGCTAAGGCTAGGGCTCCCCTAGGCTAAGGCTAGGGCTCCCCTAGCCTTCAGGCTAGGGCACCCCTAGGCTTTAGGCTCCCCTAGGCTAAGGCTAGGGCTCCCCTAGGCTAAGGCTAGGGCTCCCCTAGCCTTCAGGCTAGGGCACCCCTAGGCTTTAGGCTCCCCTAGGCTAAGGCTAGGGCTCCCCTAGGCTAAGGCTAGGGCTCCCCTAGCCTTCAGGCTAGGGCACCCCTAGGCTTTAGGCTCCCCTAGGCTAAGGCTAGGGCTCCCCTAGCCTTCAGGCTAGGGCACCCCTAGGCTTCAGGCGAGGGCTCCCCTAGGCTAAGGCTAGGGCTCCCCTAGCCTTCAGGCTAGGGCACCCCTAGGCTTCAGGCGAGGGCTCCCCTAGGCTAAGGCTAGGGCTCCCCTAGCCTTCAGGCTAGGGCACCCCTAGGCTTCCGGCGAGGGCTCCCCTAGGCTAAGGCTAGGGCTCCCCTAGCCTTCAGGCTAGGGCACCCCTAGGCTTCCGGCGAGGGCTCCCCTAGGCTAAGGCTAGGGCTCCCCTAGCCTTCAGGCTAGGGCACCCCTAGGCTTCCGGCGAGGGCTCCCCTAGGCTAAGGCTAGGGCTCCCCTAGCCTTCAGGCTAGGGCACCCCTAGGCTTCCGGCGAGGGCTCCCCTAGGCTAAGGCTAGGGCTCCCCTAGCCTTCAGGCTAGGGCACCCCTAGGCTTCCGGCGAGGGCTCCCCTAGGCTAAGGCTAGGGCTCCCCTAGCCTTCAGGCTAGGGCACCCCTAGGCTTCCGGCGAGGGCTCCCCTAGGCTAAGGCTAGGGCTCCCCTAGCCTTCAGGCTAGGGCACCCCTAGGCTTCCGGCGAGGGCTCCCCTAGGCTAAGGCTAGGGCTCCCCTAGCCTTCAGGCTAGGGCACCCCTAGGCTTCCGGCGAGGGCTCCCCTAGGCTAAGGCTAGGGCTCCCCTAGCCTTCAGGCTAGGGCACCCCTAGGCTTCCGGCGAGGGCTCCCCTAGGCTAAGGCTAGGGCTCCCCTAGCCTTCAGGCTAGGGCACCCCTAGGCTTCCGGCGAGGGCTCCCCTAGGCTAAGGCTAGGGCTCCCCTAGCCTTCAGGCTAGGGCACCCCTAGGCTTCCGGCGAGGGCTCCCCTAGGCTAAGGCTAGGGCTCCCCTAGCCTTCAGGCTAGGGCACCCCTAGGCTTCCGGCGAGGGCTCCCCTAGGCTAAGGCTAGGGCTCCCCTAGCCTTCAGGCTAGGGCACCCCTAGGCTTCCGGCGAGGGCTCCCCTAGGCTAAGGCTAGGGCTCCCCTAGCCTTCAGGCTAGGGCACCCCTAGGCTTCCGGCGAGGGCTCCCCTAGGCTAAGTCTAGCGCTCCCCTAGCCTTCAGGCTAGGGCACCCCTAGGCTTCCGGCGAGGGCTCCCCTAGGCTAAGGCTAGGGCTCCCCTAGCCTTCAGGCTAGGGCACCCCTAGGCTTCCGGCGAGGGCTCCCCTAGGCTAAGGCTAGGGCTCCCCTAGCCTTCAGGCTAGGGCACCCCAAGGCTTCCGGCGAGGGCTCCCCTAGGCTAAGGCTAGGGCTCCCCTAGCCTTCAGGCTAGGGCACCCCTAGGCTTCCGGCGAGGGCTCCCCTAGGCTAAGGCTAGGGCTCCCCTAGCCTTCAGGCTAGGGCACCCCTAGGCTTCCGGCGAGGGCTCCCCTAGGCTAAGGCTAGGGCTCCCCTAGCCTTCAGGCTAGGGCACCCCTAGGCTTCCGGCGAGGGCTCCCCTAGGCTAAGGCTAGGGCTCCCCTAGCCTTCAGGCTAGGGCACCCCTAGGCTTCCGGCGAGGGCTCCCCTAGGCTAAGGCTAGGGCTCCCCTAGCCTTCAGGCTAGGGCACCCCTAGGCTTCCGGCGAGGGCTCCCCTAGGCTAAGGCTAGGGCTCCCCTAGCCTTCAGGCTAGGGCACCCCTAGGCTTCCGGCGAGGGCTCCCCTAGGCTAAGGCTAGGGCTCCCCTAGCCTTCAGGCTAGGGCACCCCTAGGCTTCCGGCGAGGGCTCCCCTAGGCTAAGGCTAGGGCTCCCCTAGCCTTCAGGCTAGGGCACCCCTAGGCTTCCGGCGAGGGCTCCCCTAGGCTAAGGCTAGGGCTCCCCTAGCCTTCAGGCTAGGGCACCCCTAGGCTTCCGGCGAGGGCTCCCCTAGGCTAAGGCTAGGGCTCCCCTAGCCTTCAGGCTAGGGCACCCCTAGGCTTCCGGCGAGGGCTCCCCTAGGCTAAGGCTAGGGCTCCCCTAGCCTTCAGGCTAGGGCACCCCTAGGCTTCCGGCGAGGGCTCCCCTAGGCTAAGGCTAGGGCTCCCCTAGCCTTCAGGCTAGGGCACCCCTAGGCTTCCGGCGAGGGCTCCCCTAGGCTAAGGCTAGGGCTCCCCTAGCCTTCAGGCTAGGGCACCCCTAGGCTTCCGGCGAGGGCTCCCCTAGGCTAAGGCTAGGGCTCCCCTAGCCTTCAGGCTAGGGCACCCCTAGGCTTCCGGCGAGGGCTCCCCTAGGCTAAGGCTAGGGCTCCCCTAGCCTTCAGGCTAGGGCACCCCTAGGCTTCCGGCGAGGGCTCCCCTAGGCTAAGGCTAGGGCTCCCCTAGCCTTCAGGCTAGGGCACCCCTAGGCTTCCGGCGAGGGCTCCCCTAGGCTAAGGCTAGGGCTCCCCTAGCCTTCAGGCTAGGGCACCCCTAGGCTTCCGGCGAGGGCTCCCCTAGGCTAAGGCTAGGGCTCCCCTAGCCTTCAGGCTAGGGCACCCCTAGGCTTCCGGCGAGGGCTCCCCTAGGCTAAGGCTAGGGCTCCCCTAGCCTTCAGGCTAGGGCACCCCTAGGCTTCCGGCGAGGGCTCCCCTAGGCTAAGGCTAGGGCTCCCCTAGCCTTCAGGCTAGGGCACCCCTAGGCTTCCGGCGAGGGCTCCCCTAGGCTAAGGCTAGGGCTCCCCTAGCCTTCAGGCTAGGGCACCCCTAGGCTTCCGGCGAGGGCTCCCCTAGGCTAAGGCTAGGGCTCCCCTAGCCTTCAGGCTAGGGCACCCCTAGGCTTCCGGCGAGGGCTCCCCTAGGCTAAGGCTAGGGCTCCCCTAGCCTTCAGGCTAGGGCACCCCTAGGCTTCCGGCGAGGGCTCCCCTAGGCTAAGGCTAGGGCTCCCCTAGCCTTCAGGCTAGGGCACCCCTAGGCTTCCGGCGAGGGCTCCCCTAGGCTAAGGCTAGGGCTCCCCTAGCCTTCAGGCTAGGGCACCCCTAGGCTTCCGGCGAGGGCTCCCCTAGGCTAAGGCTAGGGCTCCCCTAGCCTTCAGGCTAGGGCACCCCTAGGCTTCCGGCGAGGGCTCCCCTAGGCTAAGGCTAGGGCTCCCCTAGCCTTCAGGCTAGGGCACCCCTAGGCTTCCGGCGAGGGCTCCCCTAGGCTAAGGCTAGGGCTCCCCTAGCCTTCAGGCTAGGGCACCCCTAGGCTTCCGGCGAGGGCTCCCCTAGGCTAAGGCTAGGGCTCCCCTAGCCTTCAGGCTAGGGCACCCCTAGGCTTCCGGCGAGGGCTCCCCTAGGCTAAGGCTAGGGCTCCCCTAGCCTTCAGGCTAGGGCACCCCTAGGCTTCCGGCGAGGGCTCCCCTAGGCTAAGGCTAGGGCTCCCCTAGCCTTCAGGCTAGGGCACCCCTAGGCTTCCGGCGAGGGCTCCCCTAGGCTAAGGCTAGGGCTCCCCTAGCCTTCAGGCTAGGGCACCCCTAGGCTTCCGGCGAGGGCTCCCCTAGGCTAAGGCTAGGGCTCCCCTAGCCTTCAGGCTAGGGCACCCCTAGGCTTCCGGCGAGGGCTCCCCTAGGCTAAGGCTAGGGCTCCCCTAGCCTTCAGGCTAGGGCACCCCTAGGCTTCCGGCGAGGGCTCCCCTAGGCTAAGGCTAGGGCTCCCCTAGCCTTCAGGCTAGGGCACCCCTAGGCTTCCGGCGAGGGCTCCCCTAGGCTAAGGCTAGGGCTCCCCTAGCCTTCAGGCTAGGGCACCCCTAGGCTTCCGGCGAGGGCTCCCCTAGGCTAAGGCTAGGGCTCCCCTAGCCTTCAGGCTAGGGCACCCCTAGGCTTCCGGCGAGGGCTCCCCTAGGCTAAGGCTAGGGCTCCCCTAGCCTTCAGGCTAGGGCACCCCTAGGCTTCCGGCGAGGGCTCCCCTAGGCTAAGGCTAGGGCTCCCCTAGCCTTCAGGCTAGGGCACCCCTAGGCTTCCGGCGAGGGCTCCCCTAGGCTAAGGCTAGGGCTCCCCTAGCCTTCAGGCTAGGGCTCCCCTAGGCTTCCGGCGAGGGCTCCCCTAGGCTAAGGCTAGGGCTCCCCTAGCCTTCAGGCTAGGGCTCCCCTAGGCTTCCGGCGAGGGCTCCCCTAGGCTAAGGCTAGGGCTCCCCTAGCCTTCAGGCTAGGGCTCCCCTAGGCTTCCGGCTAGGGCTCCCCTAGGCTAAGGCTAGGGCTCCCCTAGCCTTCAGGCTAGGGCTCCCCTAGGCTTCAGGCTAGGGCTCCCCTAGGCTAAGGCTAGGGCTCCCCTAGGCTAAGGCTAGGGCTCCCCTAGCCTTCAGGCTAGGGCTCCCCTAGGCTTTTGGCTAGGGTTCCCCTAGGCTAAGGCTAGGGCTCCCCTAGCCTTCAGGCTAGGGCTCCCCTAGGCTAAGGCTAGGGCTCCCCTAGCCTTCAGGCTAGGGCTCCCCTAGGCTTCAGGCTAGGGCTCCCCTAGGCTAAGGCTAGGGCTCCCCTAGGCTAAGGCTAGGGCTCCCCTAGCCTTCAGGCTAGGGCACCCCTAGGCTTTAGGCTAGGGCTCCCCTAGGCTAAGGCTAGGGCTCCCCTAGCCTTCAGGCTAGGGCACCCCTAGGCTTTAGGCTAGGGCTCCCCTAGGCTAGGGCTAGGGCTCCCCTAGCCTTCAGGCTAGGGCACCCCTAGGCTTTAGGCTAGGGCTCCCCTAGGCTAAGGCTAGGGCTCCCCTAGCCTTCAGGCTAGGGCACCCCTAGGCTTTAGTCTAGGGCTCCCCTAGGCTAAGGCTAGGGCTCCCCTAGCCTTCAGGCTAGGGCACCCCTAGGCTTTAGGCTAGGGCACCCCTAGGCTAAGGCTAGGGCTCCCCTAGCCTTCAGGCTAGGGCACCCCTAGGCTTTAGGCTAGGGCTCCCCTAGGCTAAGGCTAGGGCTCCCCTAGCCTTCAGGCTAGGGCACCCCTAGGCTTTAGGCTCCCCTAGGCTAAGGCTAGGGCTCCCCTAGCCTTCAGGCTAGGGCACCCCTAGGCTTTAGGCTCCCCTAGGCTAAGGCTAGGGCTCCCCTAGCCTTCAGGCTAGGGCACCCCTAGGCTTTAGGCTCCCCTAGGCTAAGGCTAGGGCTCCCCTAGCCTTCAGGCTAGGGCACCCCTAGGCTTTAGGCTCCCCTAGGCTAAGGCTAGGGCTCCCCTAGCCTTAAGGCTAGGGCACCCCTAGGCTTTAGGCTAGGGCTCCCCTAGGCTAAGGCTAGGGCTCCCCTAGCCTTCAGGCTAGGGCACCCCTAGGCTTTAGGCTAGGGCTCCCCTAGGCTAAGGCTAGGGCTCCCCTAGCCTTCAGGCTAGGGCACCCCTAGGCTTTAGGCTAGGGCTCCCCTAGGCTAAGGCTAGGGCTCCCCTAGCCTTCAGGCTAGGGCACCCCTAGGCTTTAGGCTAGGGCTCCCCTAGGCTAAGGCTAGGGCTCCCCTAGCCTTCAGGCTAGGGCACCCCTAGGCTTTAGGCTAGGGCTCCCCTAGGCTAAGGCTAGGGCTCCCCTAGCCTTCAGGCTAGGGCACCCCTAGGCTTTAGGCTAGGGCTCCCCTAGGCTAAGGCTAGGGCTCCCCTAGCCTTCAGGCTAGGGCACCCCTAGGCTTTAGGCTAGGGCTCCCCTAGGCTAAGGCTAGGGCTCCCCTAGCCTTCAGGCTAGGGCACCCCTAGGCTTTAGGCTAGGGCTCCCCTAGGCTAAGGCTAGGGCTCCCCTAGCCTTCAGGCTAGGGCACCCCTAGGCTTTAGGCTAGGGCTCCCCTAGGCTAAGGCTAGGGCTCCCCTAGCCTTCAGGCTAGGGCAGCCCTAGGCTTTAGGCTAGGGCTCCCCTAGGCTAAGGCTTGGGCTCCCCTAGCCTTCAGGCTAGGGCACCCCTAGGCTTTAGGCTCCCCTAGGCTAAGGCTAGGGCTCCCCTAGCCTTCAGGCTAGGGCACCCATAGGCTTTAGGCTCCCCTAGGCTAAGGCTAGGGCTCCCCTAGGCTAAGGCTAGGGCTCACCTAGCCTTCAGGCTAGGGCACCCCTAGGCTTTAGGCTCCCCTAGGCTAAGGCTAGGGCTCCCCTAGGCTAAAGCTAGGGCTCCCCTAGCCTTCAGGCTAGGGCACCCCTAGGCTTTAGGCTCCCCTAGGCTAAGGCTAGGGCTCCCCTAGGCTAAGGCTAGGGCTCCCCTAGCCTTCAGGCTAGGGCACCCCTAGGCTTTAGGCTCCCCTAGGCTAAGGCTAGGGCTCCCCTAGGCTAAGGCTAGGGCTCCCCTAGCCTTCAGGCTAGGGCACCCCTAGGCTTTAGGCTCCCCTAGGCTAAGGCTAGGGCTCCCCTAGGCTAAGGCTAGGGCTCCCCTAGCCTTCAGGCTAGGGCACCCCTAGGCTTTAGGCTCCCCTAGGCTAAGGCTAGGGCTCCCCTAGGCTAAGGCTAGGGCTCCCCTAGCCTTCAGGCTAGGGCACCCCTAGGCTTTAGGCTCCCCTAGGCTAAGGCTAGGGCTCCCCTAGCCTTCAGGCTAGGGCACCCCTAGGCTTCAGGCGAGGGCTCCCCTAGGCTAAGGCTAGGGCTCCCCTAGCCTTCAGGCTAGGGCACCCCTAGGCTTCCGGCGAGGGCTCCCCTAGGCTAAGGCTAGGGCTCCCCTAGCCTTCAGGCTAGGGCACCCCTAGGCTTCCGGCGAGGGCTCCCCTAGGCTAAGGCTAGGGCTCCCCTAGCCTTCAGGCTAGGGCACCCCTAGGCTTCCGGCGAGGGCTCCCCTAGGCTAAGGCTAGGGCTCCCCTAGCCTTCAGGCTAGGGCACCCCTAGGCTTCCGGCGAGGGCTCCCCTAGGCTAAGGCTAGGGCTCCCCTAGCCTTCAGGCTAGGGCACCCCTAGGCTTCCGGCGAGGGCTCCCCTAGGCTAAGGCTAGGGCTCCCCTAGCCTTCAGGCTAGGGCACCCCTAGGCTTCCGGCGAGGGCTCCCCTAGGCTAAGGCTAGGGCTCCCCTAGCCTTCAGGCTAGGGCACCCCTAGGCTTCCGGCGAGGGCTCCCCTAGGCTAAGGCTAGGGCTCCCCTAGCCTTCAGGCTAGGGCACCCCTAGGCTTCCGGCGAGGGCTCCCCTAGGCTAAGGCTAGGGCTCCCCTAGCCTTCAGGCTAGGGCACCCCTAGGCTTCCGGCGAGGGCTCCCCTAGGCTAAGGCTAGGGCTCCCCTAGCCTTCAGGCTAGGGCACCCCTAGGCTTCCGGCGAGGGCTCCCCTAGGCTAAGGCTAGGGCTCCCCTAGCCTTCAGGCTAGGGCACCCCTAGGCTTCCGGCGAGGGCTCCCCTAGGCTAAGGCTAGGGCTCCCCTAGCCTTCAGGCTAGGGCACCCCTAGGCTTCCGGCGAGGGCTCCCCTAGGCTAAGGCTAGGGCTCCCCTAGCCTTCAGGCTAGGGCACCCCTAGGCTTCCGGCGAGGGCTCCCCTAGGCTAAGGCTAGGGCTCCCCTAGCCTTCAGGCTAGGGCACCCCTAGGCTTCCGGCGAGGGCTCCCCTAGGCTAAGGCTAGGGCTCCCCTAGCCTTCAGGCTAGGGCACCCCTAGGCTTCCGGCGAGGGCTCCCCTAGGCTAAGGCTAGGGCTCCCCTAGCCTTCAGGCTAGGGCACCCCTAGGCTTCCGGCGAGGGCTCCCCTAGGCTAAGGCTAGGGCTCCCCTAGCCTTCAGGCTAGGGCACCCCTAGGCTTCCGGCGAGGGCTCCCCTAGGCTAAGGCTAGGGCTCCCCTAGCCTTCAGGCTAGGGCACCCCTAGGCTTCCGGCGAGGGCTCCCCTAGGCTAAGGCTAGGGCTCCCCTAGCCTTCAGGCTAGGGCACCCCTAGGCTTTAGGCTCCCCTAGGCTAAGGCTAGGGCTCCCCTAGGCTAAGGCTAGGGCTCCCCTAGCCTTCAGGCTAGGGCACCCCTAGGCTTTAGGCTCCCCTAGGCTAAGGCTAGGGCTCCCCTAGGCTAAGGCTAGGGCTCCCCTAGCCTTCAGGCTAGGGCACCCATAGGCTTTAGGCTCCCCTAGGCTAAGGCTAGGGCTCCCCTAGGCTAAGGCTAGGGCTCACCTAGCCTTCAGGCTAGGGCACCCCTAGGCTTTAGGCTCCCCTAGGCTAAGGCTAGGGCTCCCCTAGGCTAAAGCTAGGGCTCCCCTAGCCTTCAGGCTAGGGCACCCCTAGGCTTTAGGCTCCCCTAGGCTAAGGCTAGGGCTCCCCTAGTCTAAGGCTAGGGCTCCCCTAGGCTAAGGCTAGGGCTCCCCTAGCCTTCAGGCTAGGGCACCCCTAGGCTTTAGGCTCCCCTAGGCTAAGGCTAGGGCTCCCCTAGGCTAAGGCTAGGGCTCCCCTAGCCTTCAGGCTAGGGCACCCCTAGGCTTTAGGCTCCCCTAGGCTAAGGCTAGGGCTCCCCTAGCCTTCAGGCTAGGGCACCCCTAGGCTTCAGGCGAGGGCTCCCCTAGGCTAAGGCTAGGGCTCCCCTAGCCTTCAGGCTAGGGCACCCCTAGGCTTCCGGCGAGGGCTCCCCTAGGCTAAGGCTAGGGCTCCCCTAGCCTTCAGGCTAGGGCACCCCTAGGCTTCCGGCGAGGGCTCCCCTAGGCTAAGGCTAGGGCTCCCCTAGCCTTCAGGCTAGGGCACCCCTAGGCTTCCGGCGAGGGCTCCCCTAGGCTAAGGCTAGGGCTCCCCTAGCCTTCAGGCTAGGGCACCCCTAGGCTTCCGGCGAGGGCTCCCCTAGGCTAAGGCTAGGGCTCCCCTAGCCTTCAGGCTAGGGCACCCCTAGGCTTCCGGCGAGGGCTCCCCTAGGCTAAGGCTAGGGCTCCCCTAGCCTTCAGGCTAGGGCACCCCTAGGCTTCCGGCGAGGGCTCCCCTAGGCTAAGGCTAGGGCTCCCCTAGCCTTCAGGCTAGGGCACCCCTAGGCTTCCGGCGAGGGCTCCCCTAGGCTAAGGCTAGGGCTCCCCTAGCCTTCAGGCTAGGGCACCCCTAGGCTTCCGGCGAGGGCTCCCCTAGGCTAAGGCTAGGGCTCCCCTAGCCTTCAGGCTAGGGCACCCCTAGGCTTCCGGCGAGGGCTCCCCTAGGCTAAGGCTAGGGCTCCCCTAGCCTTCAGGCTAGGGCACCCCTAGGCTTCCGGCGAGGGCTCCCCTAGGCTAAGGCTAGGGCTCCCCTAGCCTTCAGGCTAGGGCACCCCTAGGCTTCCGGCGAGGGCTCCCCTAGGCTAAGGCTAGGGCTCCCCTAGCCTTCAGGCTAGGGCACCCCTAGGCTTCCAGCGAGGGCTCCCCTAGGCTAAGGCTAGGGCTCCCCTAGCCTTCAGGCTAGGGCACCCCTAGGCTTCCGGCGAGGGCTCCCCTAGGCTAAGGCTAGGGCTCCCCTAGCCTTCAGGCTAGGGCACCCCTAGGCTTCCGGCGAGGGCTCCCCTAGGCTAAGGCTAGGGCTCCCCTAGCCTTCAGGCTAGGGCACCCCTAGGCTTCCGGCGAGGGCTCCCCTAGGCTAAGGCTAGGGCTCCCCTAGCCTTCAGGCTAGGGCACCCCTAGGCTTCCGGCGAGGGCTCCCCTAGGCTAAGTCTAGCGCTCCCCTAGCCTTCAGGCTAGGGCACCCCTAGGCTTCCGGCGAGGGCTCCCCTAGGCTAAGTCTAGGGCTCCCCTAGCCTTCAGGCTAGGGCACCCCTAGGCTTCCGGCGAGGGCTCCCCTAGGCTAAGGCTAGGGCTCCCCTAGCCTTCAGGCTAGGGCACCCCTAGGCTTCCGGCGAGGGCTCCCCTAGGCTAAGGCTAGGGCTCCCCTAGCCTTCAGGCTAGGGCACCCCTAGGCTTCCGGCGAGGGCTCCCCTAGGCTAAGGCTAGGGCTCCCCTAGCCTTCAGGCTAGGGCACCCCTAGGCTTCCGGCGAGGGCTCCCCTAGGCTAAGGCTAGGGCTCCCCTAGCCTTCAGGCTAGGGCACCCCTAGGCTTCCGGCGAGGGCTCCCCTAGGCTAAGGCTAGGGCTCCCCTAGCCTTCAGGCTAGGGCACCCCTAGGCTTCCGGCGAGGGCTCCCCTAGGCTAAGGCTAGGGCTCCCCTAGCCTTCAGGCTAGGGCACCCCTAGGCTTCCGGCGAGGGCTCCCCTAGGCTAAGGCTAGGGCTCCCCTAGCCTTCAGGCTAGGGCACCCCTAGGCTTCCGGCGAGGGCTCCCCTAGGCTAAGGCTAGGGCTCCCCTAGCCTTCAGGCTAGGGCACCCCTAGGCTTCCGGCGAGGGCTCCCCTAGGCTAAGGCTAGGGCTCCCCTAGCCTTCAGGCTAGGGCACCCCTAGGCTTCCGGCGAGGGCTCCCCTAGGCTAAGGCTAGGGCTCCCCTAGCCTTCAGGCTAGGGCACCCCTAGGCTTCCGGCGAGGGCTCCCCTAGGCTAAGGCTAGGGCTCCCCTAGCCTTCAGGCTAGGGCACCCCTAGGCTTCCGGCGAGGGCTC
>NW_027457847.1:0-30493 GCF_050624435.1 Tenrec ecaudatus
CCTTCAGGCTAGGGCACCCCTAGGCTTTAGGCTCCCCTAGGCTAAGGCTAGGGCTCCCCTAGCCTTCAGGCTAGGGCACCCCTAGGCTTTAGGCTCCCCTAGGCTAAGGCTAGGGCTCCCCTAGCCTTCAGGCTAGGGCACCCCTAGGCTTTAGGCTCCCCTAGGCTAAGGCTAGGGCTCCCCTAGCCTTCAGGCTAGGGCACCCCTAGGCTTTAGGCTCCCCTAGGCTAAGGCTAGGGCTCCCCTAGCCTTCAGGCTAGGGCACCCCTAGGCTTTAGGCTCCCCTAGGCTAAGGCTAGGGCTCCCCTAGCCTTCAGGCTAGGGCACCCCTAGGCTTTAGGCTCCCCTAGGCTAAGGCTAGGGCTCCCCTAGCCTTCAGGCTAGGGCACCCCTAGGCTTTAGGCTCCCCTAGGCTAAGGCTAGGGCTCCCCTAGCCTTCAGGCTAGGGCACCCCTAGGCTTTAGGCTCCCCTAGGCTAAGGCTAGGGCTCCCCTAGCCTTCAGGCTAGGGCACCCCTAGGCTTTAGGCTCCCCTAGGCTAAGGCTAGGGCTCCCCTAGCCTTCAGGCTAGGGCACCCCTAGGCTTTAGGCTCCCCTAGGCTAAGGCTAGGGCTCCCCTAGCCTTCAGGCTAGGGCACCCCTAGGCTTTAGGCTCCCCTAGGCTAAGGCTAGGGCTCCCCTAGCCTTCAGGCTAGGGCACCCCTAGGCTTTAGGCTCCCCTAGGCTAAGGCTAGGGCTCCCCTAGCCTTCAGGCTAGGGCACCCCTAGGCTTTAGGCTCCCCTAGGCTAAGGCTAGGGCTCCCCTAGCCTTCAGGCTAGGGCACCCCTAGGCTTTAGGCTCCCCTAGGCTAAGGCTAGGGCTCCCCTAGCCTTCAGGCTAGGGCACCCCTAGGCTTTAGGCTCCCCTAGGCTAAGGCTAGGGCTCCCCTAGCCTTCAGGCTAGGGCACCCCTAGGCTTTAGGCTCCCCTAGGCTAAGGCTAGGGCTCCCCTAGCCTTCAGGCTAGGGCACCCCTAGGCTTTAGGCTCCCCTAGGCTAAGGCTAGGGCTCCCCTAGCCTTCAGGCTAGGGCACCCCTAGGCTTTAGGCTCCCCTAGGCTAAGGCTAGGGCTCCCCTAGCCTTCAGGCTAGGGCACCCCTAGGCTTTAGGCTCCCCTAGGCTAAGGCTAGGGCTCCCCTAGCCTTCAGGCTAGGGCACCCCTAGGCTTTAGGCTCCCCTAGGCTAAGGCTAGGGCTCCCCTAGCCTTCAGGCTAGGGCACCCCTAGGCTTTAGGCTCCCCTAGGCTAAGGCTAGGGCTCCCCTAGCCTTCAGGCTAGGGCACCCCTAGGCTTTAGGCTCCCCTAGGCTAAGGCTAGGGCTCCCCTAGCCTTCAGGCTAGGGCACCCCTAGGCTTTAGGCTCCCCTAGGCTAAGGCTAGGGCTCCCCTAGCCTTCAGGCTAGGGCACCCCTAGGCTTTAGGCTCCCCTAGGCTAAGGCTAGGGCTCCCCTAGCCTTCAGGCTAGGGCACCCCTAGGCTTTAGGCTCCCCTAGGCTAAGGCTAGGGCTCCCCTAGCCTTCAGGCTAGGGCACCCCTAGGCTTTAGGCTCCCCTAGGCTAAGGCTAGGGCTCCCCTAGCCTTCAGGCTAGGGCACCCCTAGGCTTTAGGCTCCCCTAGGCTAAGGCTAGGGCTCCCCTAGCCTTCAGGCTAGGGCACCCCTAGGCTTTAGGCTCCCCTAGGCTAAGGCTAGGGCTCCCCTAGCCTTCAGGCTAGGGCACCCCTAGGCTTTAGGCTCCCCTAGGCTAAGGCTAGGGCTCCCCTAGCCTTCAGGCTAGGGCACCCCTAGGCTTTAGGCTCCCCTAGGCTAAGGCTAGGGCTCCCCTAGCCTTCAGGCTAGGGCACCCCTAGGCTTTAGGCTCCCCTAGGCTAAGGCTAGGGCTCCCCTAGCCTTCAGGCTAGGGCACCCCTAGGCTTTAGGCTCCCCTAGGCTAAGGCTAGGGCTCCCCTAGCCTTCAGGCTAGGGCACCCCTAGGCTTTAGGCTCCCCTAGGCTAAGGCTAGGGCTCCCCTAGCCTTCAGGCTAGGGCACCCCTAGGCTTTAGGCTCCCCTAGGCTAAGGCTAGGGCTCCCCTAGCCTTCAGGCTAGGGCACCCCTAGGCTTTAGGCTCCCCTAGGCTAAGGCTAGGGCTCCCCTAGCCTTCAGGCTAGGGCACCCCTAGGCTTTAGGCTCCCCTAGGCTAAGGCTAGGGCTCCCCTAGCCTTCAGGCTAGGGCACCCCTAGGCTTTAGGCTCCCCTAGGCTAAGGCTAGGGCTCCCCTAGCCTTCAGGCTAGGGCACCCCTAGGCTTTAGGCTCCCCTAGGCTAAGGCTAGGGCTCCCCTAGCCTTCAGGCTAGGGCACCCCTAGGCTTTAGGCTCCCCTAGGCTAAGGCTAGGGCTCCCCTAGCCTTCAGGCTAGGGCACCCCTAGGCTTTAGGCTCCCCTAGGCTAAGGCTAGGGCTCCCCTAGCCTTCAGGCTAGGGCACCCCTAGGCTTTAGGCTCCCCTAGGCTAAGGCTAGGGCTCCCCTAGCCTTCAGGCTAGGGCACCCCTAGGCTTTAGGCTCCCCTAGGCTAAGGCTAGGGCTCCCCTAGCCTTCAGGCTAGGGCACCCCTAGGCTTTAGGCTCCCCTAGGCTAAGGCTAGGGCTCCCCTAGCCTTCAGGCTAGGGCACCCCTAGGCTTTAGGCTCCCCTAGGCTAAGGCTAGGGCTCCCCTAGCCTTCAGGCTAGGGCACCCCTAGGCTTTAGGCTCCCCTAGGCTAAGGCTAGGGCTCCCCTAGCCTTCAGGCTAGGGCACCCCTAGGCTTTAGGCTCCCCTAGGCTAAGGCTAGGGCTCCCCTAGCCTTCAGGCTAGGGCACCCCTAGGCTTTAGGCTCCCCTAGGCTAAGGCTAGGGCTCCCCTAGCCTTCAGGCTAGGGCACCCCTAGGCTTTAGGCTCCCCTAGGCTAAGGCTAGGGCTCCCCTAGCCTTCAGGCTAGGGCACCCCTAGGCTTTAGGCTCCCCTAGGCTAAGGAGGGCTCCCCTAGCCTTCAGGCTAGGGCACCCCTAGGCTTTAGGCTCCCCTAGGCTAAGGCTAGGGCTCCCCTAGCCTTCAGGCTAGGGCACCCCTAGGCTTTAGGCTCCCCTAGGCTAAGGCTAGGGCTCCCCTAGCCTTCAGGCTAGGGCACCCCTAGGCTTTAGGCTCCCCTAGGCTAAGGCTAGGGCTCCCCTAGCCTTCAGGCTAGGGCACCCCTAGGCTTTAGGCTCCCCTAGGCTAAGGCTAGGGCTCCCCTAGCCTTCAGGCTAGGGCACCCCTAGGCTTTAGGCTCCCCTAGGCTAAGGCTAGGGCTCCCCTAGCCTTCAGGCTAGGGCACCCCTAGGCTTTAGGCTCCCCTAGGCTAAGGCTAGGGCTCCCCTAGCCTTCAGGCTAGGGCACCCCTAGGCTTTAGGCTCCCCTAGGCTAAGGCTAGGGCTCCCCTAGCCTTCAGGCTAGGGCACCCCTAGGCTTTAGGCTCCCCTAGGCTAAGGCTAGGGCTCCCCTAGCCTTCAGGCTAGGGCACCCCTAGGCTTTAGGCTCCCCTAGGCTAAGGCTAGGGCTCCCCTAGCCTTCAGGCTAGGGCACCCCTAGGCTTTAGGCTCCCCTAGGCTAAGGCTAGGGCTCCCCTAGCCTTCAGGCTAGGGCACCCCTAGGCTTTAGGCTCCCCTAGGCTAAGGCTAGGGCTCCCCTAGCCTTCAGGCTAGGGCACCCCTAGGCTTTAGGCTCCCCTAGGCTAAGGCTAGGGCTCCCCTAGCCTTCAGGCTAGGGCACCCCTAGGCTTTAGGCTCCCCTAGGCTAAGGCTAGGGCTCCCCTAGCCTTCAGGCTAGGGCACCCCTAGGCTTTAGGCTCCCCTAGGCTAAGGCTAGGGCTCCCCTAGCCTTCAGGCTAGGGCACCCCTAGGCTTTAGGCTCCCCTAGGCTAAGGCTAGGGCTCCCCTAGCCTTCAGGCTAGGGCACCCCTAGGCTTTAGGCTCCCCTAGGCTAAGGCTAGGGCTCCCCTAGCCTTCAGGCTAGGGCACCCCTAGGCTTTAGGCTCCCCTAGGCTAAGGCTAGGGCTCCCCTAGCCTTCAGGCTAGGGCACCCCTAGGCTTTAGGCTCCCCTAGGCTAAGGCTAGGGCTCCCCTAGCCTTCAGGCTAGGGCACCCCTAGGCTTTAGGCTCCCCTAGGCTAAGGCTAGGGCTCCCCTAGCCTTCAGGCTAGGGCACCCCTAGGCTTTAGGCTCCCCTAGGCTAAGGCTAGGGCTCCCCTAGCCTTCAGGCTAGGGCACCCCTAGGCTTTAGGCTCCCCTAGGCTAAGGCTAGGGCTCCCCTAGCCTTCAGGCTAGGGCACCCCTAGGCTTTAGGCTCCCCTAGGCTAAGGCTAGGGCTCCCCTAGCCTTCAGGCTAGGGCACCCCTAGGCTTTAGGCTCCCCTAGGCTAAGGCTAGGGCTCCCCTAGCCTTCAGGCTAGGGCACCCCTAGGCTTTAGGCTCCCCTAGGCTAAGGCTAGGGCTCCCCTAGCCTTCAGGCTAGGGCACCCCTAGGCTTTAGGCTCCCCTAGGCTAAGGCTAGGGCTCCCCTAGCCTTCAGGCTAGGGCACCCCTAGGCTTTAGGCTCCCCTAGGCTAAGGCTAGGGCTCCCCTAGCCTTCAGGCTAGGGCACCCCTAGGCTTTAGGCTCCCCTAGGCTAAGGCTAGGGCTCCCCTAGCCTTCAGGCTAGGGCACCCCTAGGCTTTAGGCTCCCCTAGGCTAAGGCTAGGGCTCCCCTAGCCTTCAGGCTAGGGCACCCCTAGGCTTTAGGCTCCCCTAGGCTAAGGCTAGGGCTCCCCTAGCCTTCAGGCTAGGGCACCCCTAGGCTTTAGGCTAGGGCTCCCCTAGGCTAAGGCTAGGGCTCCCCTAGCCTTCAGGCTAGGGCACCCCTAGGCTTTAGGCTAGGCTCCCCTAGGCTAAGGCTAGGGCTCCCCTAGCCTTCAGGCTAGGGCACCCCTAGGCTTTAGGCTAGGGCTCCCCTAGGCTAAGGCTAGGGCTCCCCTAGCCTTCAGGCTAGGGCACCCCTAGGCTTTAGGCTAGGGCTCCCCTAGGCTAAGGCTAGGGCTCCCCTAGCCTTCAGGCTAGGGCACCCCTAGGCTTTAGGCTAGGGCTCCCCTAGGCTAAGGCTAGGGCTCCCCTAGCCTTCAGGCTAGGGCACCCCTAGGCTTTAGGCTAGGGCTCCCCTAGGCTAAGGCTAGGGCTCCCCTAGCCTTCAGGCTAGGGCACCCCTAGGCTTTAGGCTAGGGCTCCCCTAGGCTAAGGCTAGGGCTCCCCTAGCCTTCAGGCTAGGGCACCCCTAGGCTTTAGGCTAGGGCTCCCCTAGGCTAAGGCTAGGGCTCCCCTAGCCTTCAGGCTAGGGCACCCCTAGGCTTTAGGCTAGGGCTCCCCTAGGCTAAGGCTAGGGCTCCCCTAGCCTTCAGGCTAGGGCACCCCTAGGCTTTAGGCTAGGGCTCCCCTAGGCTAAGGCTAGGGCTCCCCTAGCCTTCAGGCTAGGGCACCCCTAGGCTTTAGGCTAGGGCTCCCCTAGGCTAAGGCTAGGGCTCCCCTAGCCTTCAGGCTAGGGCACCCCTAGGCTTTAGGCTAGGGCTCCCCTAGGCTAAGGCTAGGGCTCCCCTAGCCTTCAGGCTAGGGCACCCCTAGGCTTTAGGCTAGGGCTCCCCTAGGCTAAGGCTAGGGCTCCCCTAGCCTTCAGGCTAGGGCACCCCTAGGCTTTAGGCTAGGGCTCCCCTAGGCTAAGGCTAGGGCTCCCCTAGCCTTCAGGCTAGGGCACCCCTAGGCTTTAGGCTAGGGCTCCCCTAGGCTAAGGCTAGGGCTCCCCTAGCCTTCAGGCTAGGGCACCCCTAGGCTTTAGGCTAGGGCTCCCCTAGGCTAAGGCTAGGGCTCCCCTAGCCTTCAGGCTAGGGCACCCCTAGGCTTTAGGCTAGGGCTCCCCTAGGCTAAGGCTAGGGCTCCGGCACCCCTAGGCTTTAGGCTAGGGCTCCCCTAGGCTAAGGCTAGGGCTCCCCTAGCCTTCAGGCTAGGGCACCCCTAGGCTTTAGGCTAGGGCTCCCCTAGGCTAAGGCTAGGGCTCCCCTAGCCTTCAGGCTAGGGCACCCCTAGGCTTTAGGCTAGGGCTCCCCTAGGCTAAGGCTAGGGCTCCCCTAGCCTTCAGGCTAGGGCACCCCTAGGCTTTAGGCTAGGGCTCCCCTAGGCTAAGGCTAGGGCTCCCCTAGCCTTCAGGCTAGGGCACCCCTAGGCTTTAGGCTAGGGCTCCCCTAGGCTAAGGCTAGGGCTCCCCTAGCCTTCAGGCTAGGGCACCCCTAGGCTTTAGGCTAGGGCTCCCCTAGGCTAAGGCTAGGGCTCCCCTAGCCTTCAGGCTAGGGCACCCCTAGGCTTTAGGCTAGGGCTCCCCTAGGCTAAGGCTAGGGCTCCCCTAGCCTTCAGGCTAGGGCACCCCTAGGCTTTAGGCTAGGGCTCCCCTAGGCTAAGGCTAGGGCTCCCCTAGCCTTCAGGCTAGGGCACCCCTAGGCTTTAGGCTAGGGCTCCCCTAGGCTAAGGCTAGGGCTCCCCTAGCCTTCAGGCTAGGGCACCCCTAGGCTTTAGGCTAGGGCTCCCCTAGGCTAAGGCTAGGGCTCCCCTAGCCTTCAGGCTAGGGCACCCCTAGGCTTTAGGCTAGGGCTCCCCTAGGCTAAGGCTAGGGCTCCCCTAGCCTTCAGGCTAGGGCACCCCTAGGCTTTAGGCTAGGGCTCCCCTAGGCTAAGGCTAGGGCTCCCCTAGCCTTCAGGCTAGGGCACCCCTAGGCTTTAGGCTAGGGCTCCCCTAGGCTAAGGCTAGGGCTCCCCTAGCCTTCAGGCTAGGGCACCCCTAGGCTTTAGGCTAGGGCTCCCCTAGGCTAAGGCTAGGGCTCCCCTAGCCTTCAGGCTAGGGCACCCCTAGGCTTTAGGCTAGGGCTCCCCTAGGCTAAGGCTAGGGCTCCCCTAGCCTTCAGGCTAGGGCACCCCTAGGCTTTAGGCTAGGGCTCCCCTAGGCTAAGGCTAGGGCTCCCCTAGCCTTCAGGCTAGGGCACCCCTAGGCTTTAGGCTAGGGCTCCCCTAGGCTAAGGCTAGGGCTCCCCTAGCCTTCAGGCTAGGGCACCCCTAGGCTTTAGGCTAGGGCTCCCCTAGGCTAAGGCTAGGGCTCCCCTAGCCTTCAGGCTAGGGCACCCCTAGGCTGAAGGCTAGGGCTCCCCTAGGCTAAGGCTAGGGCTCCCCTAGCCTTCAGGCTAGGGCACCCCTAGGCTGAAGGCTAGGGCTCCCCTAGGCTAAGGCTAGGGCTCCCCTAGCCTTCAGGCTAGGGCACCCCTAGGCTGAAGGCTAGGGCTCCCCTAGGCTAAGGCTAGGGCTCCCCTAGCCTTCAGGCTAGGGCACCCCTAGGCTGAAGGCTAGGGCTCCCCTAGGCTAAGGCTAGGGCTCCCCTAGCCTTCAGGCTAGGGCACCCCTAGGCTGAAGGCTAGGGCTCCCCTAGGCTAAGGCTAGGGCTCCCCTAGCCTTCAGGCTAGGGCACCCCTAGGCTGAAGGCTAGGGCTCCCCTAGGCTAAGGCTAGGGCTCCCCTAGCCTTCAGGCTAGGGCACCCCTAGGCTGAAGGCTAGGGCTCCCCTAGGCTAAGGCTAGGGCTCCCCTAGCCTTCAGGCTAGGGCACCCCTAGGCTGAAGGCTAGGGCTCCCCTAGGCTAAGGCTAGGGCTCCCCTAGCCTTCAGGCTAGGGCACCCCTAGGCTGAAGGCTAGGGCTCCCCTAGGCTAAGGCTAGGGCTCCCCTAGCCTTCAGGCTAGGGCACCCCTAGGCTGAAGGCTAGGGCTCCCCTAGGCTAAGGCTAGGGCTCCCCTAGCCTTCAGGCTAGGGCACCCCTAGGCTGAAGGCTAGGGCTCCCCTAGGCTAAGGCTAGGGCTCCCCTAGCCTTCAGGCTAGGGCACCCCTAGGCTGAAGGCTAGGGCTCCCCTAGGCTAAGGCTAGGGCTCCCCTAGCCTTCAGGCTAGGGCACCCCTAGGCTGAAGGCTAGGGCTCCCCTAGGCTAAGGCTAGGGCTCCCCTAGCCTTCAGGCTAGGGCACCCCTAGGCTGAAGGCTAGGGCTCCCCTAGGCTAAGGCTAGGGCTCCCCTAGCCTTCAGGCTAGGGCACCCCTAGGCTGAAGGCTAGGGCTCCCCTAGGCTAAGGCTAGGGCTCCCCTAGCCTTCAGGCTAGGGCACCCCTAGGCTGAAGGCTAGGGCTCCCCTAGGCTAAGGCTAGGGCTCCCCTAGCCTTCAGGCTAGGGCACCCCTAGGCTGAAGGCTAGGGCTCCCCTAGGCTAAGGCTAGGGCTCCCCTAGCCTTCAGGCTAGGGCACCCCTAGGCTGAAGGCTAGGGCTCCCCTAGGCTAAGGCTAGGGCTCCCCTAGCCTTCAGGCTAGGGCACCCCTAGGCTGAAGGCTAGGGCTCCCCTAGGCTAAGGCTAGGGCTCCCCTAGCCTTCAGGCTAGGGCACCCCTAGGCTGAAGGCTAGGGCTCCCCTAGGCTAAGGCTAGGGCTCCCCTAGCCTTCAGGCTAGGGCACCCCTAGGCTGAAGGCTAGGGCTCCCCTAGGCTAAGGCTAGGGCTCCCCTAGCCTTCAGGCTAGGGCACCCCTAGGCTGAAGGCTAGGGCTCCCCTAGGCTAAGGCTAGGGCTCCCCTAGCCTTCAGGCTAGGGCACCCCTAGGCTGAAGGCTAGGGCTCCCCTAGGCTAAGGCTAGGGCTCCCCTAGCCTTCAGGCTAGGGCACCCCTAGGCTGAAGGCTAGGGCTCCCCTAGGCTAAGGCTAGGGCTCCCCTAGCCTTCAGGCTAGGGCACCCCTAGGCTGAAGGCTAGGGCTCCCCTAGGCTAAGGCTAGGGCTCCCCTAGCCTTCAGGCTAGGGCACCCCTAGGCTGAAGGCTAGGGCTCCCCTAGGCTAAGGCTAGGGCTCCCCTAGCCTTCAGGCTAGGGCACCCCTAGGCTGAAGGCTAGGGCTCCCCTAGGCTAAGGCTAGGGCTCCCCTAGCCTTCAGGCTAGGGCACCCCTAGGCTGAAGGCTAGGGCTCCCCTAGGCTAAGGCTAGGGCTCCCCTAGCCTTCAGGCTAGGGCACCCCTAGGCTGAAGGCTAGGGCTCCCCTAGGCTAAGGCTAGGGCTCCCCTAGCCTTCAGGCTAGGGCACCCCTAGGCTGAAGGCTAGGGCTCCCCTAGGCTAAGGCTAGGGCTCCCCTAGCCTTCAGGCTAGGGCACCCCTAGGCTGAAGGCTAGGGCTCCCCTAGGCTAAGGCTAGGGCTCCCCTAGCCTTCAGGCTAGGGCACCCCTAGGCTGAAGGCTAGGGCTCCCCTAGGCTAAGGCTAGGGCTCCCCTAGCCTTCAGGCTAGGGCACCCCTAGGCTGAAGGCTAGGGCTCCCCTAGGCTAAGGCTAGGGCTCCCCTAGCCTTCAGGCTAGGGCACCCCTAGGCTGAAGGCTAGGGCTCCCCTAGGCTAAGGCTAGGGCTCCCCTAGCCTTCAGGCTAGGGCACCCCTAGGCTGAAGGCTAGGGCTCCCCTAGGCTAAGGCTAGGGCTCCCCTAGCCTTCAGGCTAGGGCACCCCTAGGCTGAAGGCTAGGGCTCCCCTAGGCTAAGGCTAGGGCTCCCCTAGCCTTCAGGCTAGGGCACCCCTAGGCTGAAGGCTAGGGCTCCCCTAGGCTAAGGCTAGGGCTCCCCTAGCCTTCAGGCTAGGGCACCCCTAGGCTGAAGGCTAGGGCTCCCCTAGGCTAAGGCTAGGGCTCCCCTAGCCTTCAGGCTAGGGCACCCCTAGGCTGAAGGCTAGGGCTCCCCTAGGCTAAGGCTAGGGCTCCCCTAGCCTTCAGGCTAGGGCACCCCTAGGCTGAAGGCTAGGGCTCCCCTAGCCTTCAGGCTAGGGCACCCCTAGGCTTAGGCTCCCCTAGGCTAAGGCTAGGGCTCCCCTAGCCTTCAGGCTAGGGCACCCCTAGGCTTTAGGCTAGGGCTCCCCTAGGCTAAGGCTAGGGCTCCCCTAGCCTTCAGGCTAGGGCACCCCTAGGCTTTAGGCTAGGGCTCCCCTAGGCTAAGGCTAGGGCTCCCCTAGCCTTCAGGCTAGGGCACCCCTAGGCTTTAGGCTAGGGCTCCCCTAGGCTAAGGCTAGGGCTCCCCTAGCCTTCAGGCTAGGGCACCCCTAGGCTTTAGGCTAGGGCTCCCCTAGGCTAAGGCTAGGGCTCCCCTAGCCTTCAGGCTAGGGCACCCCTAGGCTTTAGGCTAGGGCTCCCCTAGGCTAAGGCTAGGGCTCCCCTAGCCTTCAGGCTAGGGCACCCCTAGGCTTTAGGCTAGGGCTCCCCTAGGCTAAGGCTAGGGCTCCCCTAGCCTTCAGGCTAGGGCACCCCTAGGCTTTAGGCTAGGGCTCCCCTAGGCTAAGGCTAGGGCTCCCCTAGCCTTCAGGCTAGGGCACCCCTAGGCTTTAGGCTAGGGCTCCCCTAGGCTAAGGCTAGGGCTCCCCTAGCCTTCAGGCTAGGGCACCCCTAGGCTTTAGGCTAGGGCTCCCCTAGGCTAAGGCTAGGGCTCCCCTAGCCTTCAGGCTAGGGCACCCCTAGGCTTTAGGCTAGGGCTCCCCTAGGCTAAGGCTAGGGCTCCCCTAGCCTTCAGGCTAGGGCACCCCTAGGCTTTAGGCTAGGGCTCCCCTAGGCTAAGGCTAGGGCTCCCCTAGCCTTCAGGCTAGGGCACCCCTAGGCTTTAGGCTAGGGCTCCCCTAGGCTAAGGCTAGGGCTCCCCTAGCCTTCAGGCTAGGGCACCCCTAGGCTTTAGGCTAGGGCTCCCCTAGGCTAAGGCTAGGGCTCCCCTAGCCTTCAGGCTAGGGCACCCCTAGGCTTTAGGCTAGGGCTCCCCTAGGCTAAGGCTAGGGCTCCCCTAGCCTTCAGGCTAGGGCACCCCTAGGCTTTAGGCTAGGGCTCCCCTAGGCTAAGGCTAGGGCTCCCCTAGCCTTCAGGCTAGGGCACCCCTAGGCTTTAGGCTAGGGCTCCCCTAGGCTAAGGCTAGGGCTCCCCTAGCCTTCAGGCTAGGGCACCCCTAGGCTTTAGGCTAGGGCTCCCCTAGGCTAAGGCTAGGGCTCCCCTAGCCTTCAGGCTAGGGCACCCCTAGGCTTTAGGCTAGGGCTCCCCTAGGCTAAGGCTAGGGCTCCCCTAGCCTTCAGGCTAGGGCACCCCTAGGCTTTAGGCTAGGGCTCCCCTAGGCTAAGGCTAGGGCTCCCCTAGCCTTCAGGCTAGGGCACCCCTAGGCTTTAGGCTAGGGCTCCCCTAGGCTAAGGCTAGGGCTCCCCTAGCCTTCAGGCTAGGGCACCCCTAGGCTTTAGGCTAGGGCTCCCCTAGGCTAAGGCTAGGGCTCCCCTAGGCTTCAGGCTAGGGCTCCCCTAGGCTAAGGCTAGGGCTCCCCTAGCCTTCAGGCTAGGGCTCCCCTAGGCTTCAGGCTAGGGCTCCCCTAGGCTAAGGCTAGGGCTCCCCTAGCCTTCAGGCTAGGGCTCCCCTAGGCTTCAGGCTAGGGCTCCCCTAGGCTAAGGCTAGGGCTCCCCTAGCCTTCAGGCTAGGGCTCCCCTAGGCTTCAGGCTAGGGCTCCCCTAGGCTAAGGCTAGGGCTCCCCTAGCCTTCAGGCTAGGGCTCCCCTAGGCTTCAGGCTAGGGCTCCCCTAGGCTTCAGGCTAGGGCTCCCCTAGGCTAAGGCTAGGGCTCCCCTAGCCTTCAGGCTAGGGCTCCCCTAGGCTTCAGGCTAGGGCTCCCCTAGGCTAAGGCTAGGGCTCCCCTAGGCTTCAGGCTAGGGCTCCCCTAGGCTAAGGCTAGGGCTCCCCTAGCCTTCAGGCTAGGGCACCCCTAGGCTTCAGGCTAGGGCTCCCCTAGGCTAAGGCTAGGGCTCCCCTAGCCTTCAGGCTAGGGCACCCCTAGGCTTCAGGCTAGGGCTCCCCTAGGCTAAGGCTAGGGCTCCCCTAGCCTTCAGGCTAGGGCACCCCTAGGCTTCAGGCTAGGGCTCCCCTAGGCTAAGGCTAGGGCTCCCCTAGCCTTCAGGCTAGGGCACCCCTAGGCTTCAGGCTAGGGCTCCCCTAGGCTAAGGCTAGGGCTCCCCTAGCCTTCAGGCTAGGGCACCCCTAGGCTTCAGGCTAGGGCTCCCCTAGGCTAAGGCTAGGGCTCCCCTAGCCTTCAGGCTAGGGCACCCCTAGGCTTCAGGCTAGGGCTCCCCTAGGCTAAGGCTAGGGCTCCCCTAGCCTTCAGGCTAGGGCACCCCTAGGCTTCAGGCTAGGGCTCCCCTAGGCTAAGGCTAGGGCTCCCCTAGCCTTCAGGCTAGGGCACCCCTAGGCTTCAGGCTAGGGCTCCCCTAGGCTAAGGCTAGGGCTCCCCTAGCCTTCAGGCTAGGGCACCCCTAGGCTTCAGGCTAGGGCTCCCCTAGGCTAAGGCTAGGGCTCCCCTAGCCTTCAGGCTAGGGCACCCCTAGGCTTCAGGCTAGGGCTCCCCTAGGCTAAGGCTAGGGCTCCCCTAGCCTTCAGGCTAGGGCACCCCTAGGCTTCAGGCTAGGGCTCCCCTAGGCTAAGGCTAGGGCTCCCCTAGCCTTCAGGCTAGGGCACCCCTAGGCTTCAGGCTAGGGCTCCCCTAGGCTAAGGCTAGGGCTCCCCTAGCCTTCAGGCTAGGGCACCCCTAGGCTTCAGGCTAGGGCTCCCCTAGGCTAAGGCTAGGGCTCCCCTAGCCTTCAGGCTAGGGCACCCCTAGGCTTCAGGCTAGGGCTCCCCTAGGCTAAGGCTAGGGCTCCCCTAGCCTTCAGGCTAGGGCACCCCTAGGCTTCAGGCTAGGGCTCCCCTAGGCTAAGGCTAGGGCTCCCCTAGCCTTCAGGCTAGGGCACCCCTAGGCTTCAGGCTAGGGCTCCCCTAGGCTAAGGCTAGGGCTCCCCTAGCCTTCAGGCTAGGGCACCCCTAGGCTTTAGGCTCCCCTAGGCTAAGGCTAGGGCTCCCCTAGCCTTCAGGCTAGGGCACCCCTAGGCTTTAGGCTCCCCTAGGCTAAGGCTAGGGCTCCCCTAGCCTTCAGGCTAGGGCACCCCTAGGCTTTAGGCTCCCCTAGGCTAAGGCTAGGGCTCCCCTAGCCTTCAGGCTAGGGCACCCCTAGGCTTTAGGCTCCCCTAGGCTAAGGCTAGGGCTCCCCTAGCCTTCAGGCTAGGGCACCCCGAGGCTTTAGGCTCCCCTAGGCTAAGGCTAGGGCTCCCCTAGCCTTCAGGCTAGGGCACCCCGAGGCTTTAGGCTCCCCTAGGCTAAGGCTAGGGCTCCCCTAGCCTTCAGGCTAGGGCACCCCGAGGCTTTAGGCTCCCCTAGGCTAAGGCTAGGGCTCCCCTAGCCTTCAGGCTAGGGCACCCCGAGGCTTTAGGCTCCCCTAGGCTAAGGCTAGGGCTCCCCTAGCCTTCAGGCTAGGGCACCCCGAGGCTTTAGGCTCCCCTAGGCTAAGGCTAGGGCACCCCTAGCCTTCAGGCTAGGGCACCCCGAGGCTTTAGGCTCCCCTAGGCTAAGGCTAGGGCTCCCCTAGCCTTCAGGCTAGGGCACCCCGAGGCTTTAGGCTCCCCTAGGCTAAGGCTAGGGCACCCCTAGCCTTCAGGCTAGGGCACCCCGAGGCTTTAGGCTCCCCTAGGCTAAGGCTAGGGCTCCCCTAGCCTTCAGGCTAGGGCACCCCGAGGCTTTAGGCTCCCCTAGGCTAAGGCTAGGGCACCCCTAGCCTTCAGGCTAGGGCACCCCGAGGCTTTAGGCTCCCCTAGGCTAAGGCTAGGGCTCCCCTAGCCTTCAGGCTAGGGCACCCCGAGGCTTTAGGCTCCCCTAGGCTAAGGCTAGGGCACCCCTAGCCTTCAGGCTAGGGCACCCCGAGGCTTTAGGCTCCCCTAGGCTAAGGCTAGGGCTCCCCTAGCCTTCAGGCTAGGGCACCCCGAGGCTTTAGGCTCCCCTAGGCTAAGGCTAGGGCACCCCTAGCCTTCAGGCTAGGGCACCCCGAGGCTTTAGGCTCCCCTAGGCTAAGGCTAGGGCTCCCCTAGCCTTCAGGCTAGGGCACCCCGAGGCTAAGGCTAGGGCTCCCCTAGCCTTCAGGCTAGGGCACCCCGAGGCTAAGGCTAGGGCTCCCCTAGCCTTCAGGCTAGGGCACCCCGAGGCTAAGGCTAGGGCTCCCCTAGCCTTCAGGCTAGGGCACCCCGAGGCTTTAGGCTCCCCGAGGCTAAGGCTAGGGCTCCCCTAGCCTTCAGGCTAGGGCACCCCGAGGCTTTAGGCTCCCCGAGGCTAAGGCTAGGGCTCCCCTAGCCTTCAGGCTAGGGCACCCCGAGGCCTTAGGCTCCCCGAGGCTAAGGCTAGGGCTCCCCTAGCCTTCAGGCTAGGGCACCCCGAGGCCTTAGGCTCCCCGAGGCTAAGGCTAGGGCTCCCCTAGCCTTCAGGCTAGGGCACCCCGAGGCCTTAGGCTCCCCGAGGCTAAGGCTAGGGCTCCCCTAGCCTTCAGGCTAGGGCACCCCGAGGCCTTAGGCTCCCCGAGGCTAAGGCTAGGGCTCCCCTAGCCTTCAGGCTAGGGCACCCCGAGGCCTTAGGCTCCCCGAGGCTAAGGCTAGGGCTCCCCTAGCCTTCAGGCTAGGGCACCCCGAGGCCTTAGGCTCCCCGAGGCTAAGGCTAGGGCTCCCCTAGCCTTCAGGCTAGGGCACCCCGAGGCCTTAGGCTCCCCGAGGCTAAGGCTAGGGCTCCCCTAGCCTTCAGGCTAGGGCACCCCGAGGCCTTAGGCTCCCCGAGGCTAAGGCTAGGGCTCCCCTAGCCTTCAGGCTAGGGCACCCCGAGGCCTTAGGCTCCCCGAGGCTAAGGCTAGGGCTCCCCTAGCCTTCAGGCTAGGGCACCCCGAGGCCTTAGGCTCCCCGAGGCTAAGGCTAGGGCTCCCCTAGCCTTCAGGCTAGGGCACCCCGAGGCCTTAGGCTCCCCGAGGCTAAGGCTAGGGCTCCCCTAGCCTTCAGGCTAGGGCACCCCGAGGCCTTAGGCTCCCCGAGGCTAAGGCTAGGGCTCCCCTAGCCTTCAGGCTAGGGCACCCCGAGGCCTTAGGCTCCCCGAGGCTAAGGCTAGGGCTCCCCTAGCCTTCAGGCTAGGGCACCCCGAGGCCTTAGGCTCCCCGAGGCTAAGGCTAGGGCTCCCCTAGCCTTCAGGCTAGGGCACCCCGAGGCCTTAGGCTCCCCGAGGCTAAGGCTAGGGCTCCCCTAGCCTTCAGGCTAGGGCACCCCGAGGCCTTAGGCTCCCCGAGGCTAAGGCTAGGGCTCCCCTAGCCTTCAGGCTAGGGCACCCCGAGGCCTTAGGCTCCCCGAGGCTAAGGCTAGGGCTCCCCTAGCCTTCAGGCTAGGGCACCCCGAGGCCTTAGGCTCCCCGAGGCTAAGGCTAGGGCTCCCCTAGCCTTCAGGCTAGGGCACCCCGAGGCCTTAGGCTCCCCGAGGCTAAGGCTAGGGCTCCCCTAGCCTTCAGGCTAGGGCACCCCGAGGCCTTAGGCTCCCCGAGGCTAAGGCTAGGGCTCCCCTAGCCTTCAGGCTAGGGCACCCCGAGGCCTTAGGCTCCCCGAGGCTAAGGCTAGGGCTCCCCTAGCCTTCAGGCTAGGGCACCCCGAGGCCTTAGGCTCCCCGAGGCTAAGGCTAGGGCTCCCCTAGCCTTCAGGCTAGGGCACCCCGAGGCCTTAGGCTCCCCGAGGCTAAGGCTAGGGCTCCCCTAGCCTTCAGGCCAGGGCACCCCGAGGCCTTAGGCTCCCCGAGGCTAAGGCTAGGGCTCCCCTAGCCTTCAGGCCAGGGCACCCCGAGGCCTTAGGCTCCCCGAGGCTAAGGCTAGGGCTCCCCTAGCCTTCAGGCCAGGGCACCCCGAGGCCTTAGGCTCCCCGAGGCTAAGGCTAGGGCTCCCCTAGCCTTCAGGCCAGGGCACCCCGAGGCCTTAGGCTCCCCGAGGCTAAGGCTAGGGCTCCCCTAGCCTTCAGGCCAGGGCACCCCGAGGCCTTAGGCTCCCCGAGGCTAAGGCTAGGGCTCCCCTAGCCTTCAGGCCAGGGCACCCCGAGGCCTTAGGCTCCCCGAGGCTAAGGCTAGGGCTCCCCTAGCCTTCAGGCCAGGGCACCCCGAGGCCTTAGGCTCCCCGAGGCTAAGGCTAGGGCTCCCCTAGCCTTCAGGCCAGGGCACCCCGAGGCCTTAGGCTCCCCGAGGCTAAGGCTAGGGCTCCCCTAGCCTTCAGGCCAGGGCACCCCGAGGCCTTAGGCTCCCCGAGGCTAAGGCTAGGGCTCCCCTAGCCTTCAGGCTAGGGCACCCCGAGGCCTTAGGCTCCCCGAGGCTAAGGCTAGGGCTCCCCTAGCCTTCAGGCTAGGGCACCCCGAGGCCTTAGGCTCCCCGAGGCTAAGGCTAGGGCTCCCCTAGCCTTCAGGCTAGGGCACCCCGAGGCCTTAGGCTCCCCGAGGCTAAGGCTAGGGCTCCCCTAGCCTTCAGGCTAGGGCACCCCGAGGCCTTAGGCTCCCCGAGGCTAAGGCTAGGGCTCCCCTAGCCTTCAGGCTAGGGCACCCCGAGGCCTTAGGCTCCCCGAGGCTAAGGCTAGGGCTCCCCTAGCCTTCAGGCTAGGGCACCCCGAGGCCTTAGGCTCCCCGAGGCTAAGGCTAGGGCTCCCCTAGCCTTCAGGCTAGGGCACCCCGAGGCCTTAGGCTCCCCGAGGCTAAGGCTAGGGCTCCCCTAGCCTTCAGGCTAGGGCACCCCGAGGCCTTAGGCTCCCCGAGGCTAAGGCTAGGGCTCCCCTAGCCTTCAGGCTAGGGCACCCCGAGGCCTTAGGCTCCCCGAGGCTAAGGCTAGGGCTCCCCTAGCCTTCAGGCTAGGGCACCCCGAGGCCTTAGGCTCCCCGAGGCTAAGGCTAGGGCTCCCCTAGCCTTCAGGCTAGGGCACCCCGAGGCCTTAGGCTCCCCGAGGCTAAGGCTAGGGCTCCCCTAGCCTTCAGGCTAGGGCACCCCGAGGCCTTAGGCTCCCCGAGGCTAAGGCTAGGGCTCCCCTAGCCTTCAGGCTAGGGCACCCCGAGGCCTTAGGCTCCCCGAGGCTAAGGCTAGGGCTCCCCTAGCCTTCAGGCTAGGGCACCCCGAGGCCTTAGGCTCCCCGAGGCTAAGGCTAGGGCTCCCCTAGCCTTCAGGCTAGGGCACCCCGAGGCCTTAGGCTCCCCGAGGCTAAGGCTAGGGCTCCCCTAGCCTTCAGGCTAGGGCACCCCGAGGCCTTAGGCTCCCCGAGGCTAAGGCTAGGGCTCCCCTAGCCTTCAGGCTAGGGCACCCCGAGGCCTTAGGCTCCCCGAGGCTAAGGCTAGGGCTCCCCTAGCCTTCAGGCTAGGGCACCCCGAGGCCTTAGGCTCCCCGAGGCTAAGGCTAGGGCTCCCCTAGCCTTCAGGCTAGGGCACCCCGAGGCCTTAGGCTCCCCGAGGCTAAGGCTAGGGCTCCCCTAGCCTTCAGGCTAGGGCACCCCGAGGCCTTAGGCTCCCCGAGGCTAAGGCTAGGGCTCCCCTAGCCTTCAGGCTAGGGCACCCCGAGGCCTTAGGCTCCCCGAGGCTAAGGCTAGGGCTCCCCTAGCCTTCAGGCTAGGGCACCCCGAGGCCTTAGGCTCCCCGAGGCTAAGGCTAGGGCTCCCCTAGCCTTCAGGCTAGGGCACCCCGAGGCCTTAGGCTCCCCGAGGCTAAGGCTAGGGCTCCCCTAGCCTTCAGGCTAGGGCACCCCGAGGCCTTAGGCTCCCCGAGGCTAAGGCTAGGGCTCCCCTAGCCTTCAGGCTAGGGCACCCCGAGGCCTTAGGCTCCCCGAGGCTAAGGCTAGGGCTCCCCTAGCCTTCAGGCTAGGGCACCCCGAGGCCTTAGGCTCCCCGAGGCTAAGGCTAGGGCTCCCCTAGCCTTCAGGCTAGGGCACCCCGAGGCCTTAGGCTCCCCGAGGCTAAGGCTAGGGCTCCCCTAGCCTTCAGGCTAGGGCACCCCGAGGCCTTAGGCTCCCCGAGGCTAAGGCTAGGGCTCCCCTAGCCTTCAGGCTAGGGCACCCCGAGGCCTTAGGCTCCCCGAGGCTAAGGCTAGGGCTCCCCTAGCCTTCAGGCTAGGGCACCCCGAGGCCTTAGGCTCCCCGAGGCTAAGGCTAGGGCTCCCCTAGCCTTCAGGCTAGGGCACCCCGAGGCCTTAGGCTCCCCGAGGCTAAGGCTAGGGCTCCCCTAGCCTTCAGGCTAGGGCACCCCGAGGCCTTAGGCTCCCCGAGGCTAAGGCTAGGGCTCCCCTAGCCTTCAGGCTAGGGCACCCCGAGGCCTTAGGCTCCCCGAGGCTAAGGCTAGGGCTCCCCTAGCCTTCAGGCTAGGGCACCCCGAGGCCTTAGGCTCCCCGAGGCTAAGGCTAGGGCTCCCCTAGCCTTCAGGCTAGGGCACCCCGAGGCCTTAGGCTCCCCGAGGCTAAGGCTAGGGCTCCCCTAGCCTTCAGGCTAGGGCACCCCGAGGCCTTAGGCTCCCCGAGGCTAAGGCTAGGGCTCCCCTAGCCTTCAGGCTAGGGCACCCCGAGGCCTTAGGCTCCCCGAGGCTAAGGCTAGGGCTCCCCTAGCCTTCAGGCTAGGGCACCCCGAGGCCTTAGGCTCCCCGAGGCTAAGGCTAGGGCTCCCCTAGCCTTCAGGCTAGGGCACCCCGAGGCCTTAGGCTCCCCGAGGCTAAGGCTAGGGCTCCCCTAGCCTTCAGGCTAGGGCACCCCGAGGCCTTAGGCTCCCCGAGGCTAAGGCTAGGGCTCCCCTAGCCTTCAGGCTAGGGCACCCCGAGGCCTTAGGCTCCCCGAGGCTAAGGCTAGGGCTCCCCTAGCCTTCAGGCTAGGGCACCCCGAGGCCTTAGGCTCCCCGAGGCTAAGGCTAGGGCTCCCCTAGCCTTCAGGCTAGGGCACCCCGAGGCCTTAGGCTCCCCGAGGCTAAGGCTAGGGCTCCCCTAGCCTTCAGGCTAGGGCACCCCGAGGCCTTAGGCTCCCCGAGGCTAAGGCTAGGGCTCCCCTAGCCTTCAGGCTAGGGCACCCCGAGGCCTTAGGCTCCCCGAGGCTAAGGCTAGGGCTCCCCTAGCCTTCAGGCTAGGGCACCCCGAGGCCTTAGGCTCCCCGAGGCTAAGGCTAGGGCTCCCCTAGCCTTCAGGCTAGGGCACCCCGAGGCCTTAGGCTCCCCGAGGCTAAGGCTAGGGCTCCCCTAGCCTTCAGGCTAGGGCACCCCGAGGCCTTAGGCTCCCCGAGGCTAAGGCTAGGGCTCCCCTAGCCTTCAGGCTAGGGCACCCCGAGGCCTTAGGCTCCCCGAGGCTAAGGCTAGGGCTCCCCTAGCCTTCAGGCTAGGGCACCCCGAGGCCTTAGGCTCCCCGAGGCTAAGGCTAGGGCTCCCCTAGCCTTCAGGCTAGGGCACCCCGAGGCTTTAGGCTCCCCGAGGCTAAGGCTAGGGCTCCCCAAGCCTTCAGGCTAGGGCACCCCGAGGCTTTAGGCTCCCCGAGGCTAAGGCTAGGGCTCCCCAAGCCTTCAGGCTAGGGCACCCCGAGGCTTTAGGCTCCCCGAGGCTAAGGCTAGGGCTCCCCTAGCCTTCAGGCTAGGGCACCCCGAGGCTTTAGGCTCCCCGAGGCTAAGGCTAGGGCTCCCCTAGCCTTCAGGCTAGGGCACCCCGAGGCTTTAGGCTCCCCGAGGCTAAGGCTAGGGCTCCCCTAGCCTTCAGGCTAGGGCACCCCGAGGCTTTAGGCTCCCCGAGGCTAAGGCTAGGGCTCCCCTAGCCTTCAGGCTAGGGCACCCCGAGGCTTTAGGCTCCCCGAGGCTAAGGCTAGGGCTCCCCTAGCCTTCAGGCTAGGGCACCCCGAGGCTTTAGGCTCCCCGAGGCTAAGGCTAGGGCTCCCCTAGCCTTCAGGCTAGGGCACCCCGAGGCTTTAGGCTCCCCGAGGCTAAGGCTAGGGCTCCCCTAGCCTTCAGGCTAGGGCACCCCGAGGCTTTAGGCTCCCCGAGGCTAAGGCTAGGGCTCCCCTAGCCTTCAGGCTAGGGCACCCCGAGGCTTTAGGCTCCCCGAGGCTAAGGCTAGGGCTCCCCTAGCCTTCAGGCTAGGGCACCCCGAGGCTTTAGGCTCCCCTAGGCTAAGGCTAGGGCTCCCCTAGCCTTCAGGCTAGGGCACCCCGAGGCTTTAGGCTCCCCTAGGCTAAGGCTAGGGCTCCCCTAGCCTTCAGGCTAGGGCACCCCGAGGCTTTAGGCTCCCCTAGGCTAAGGCTAGGGCTCCCCTAGCCTTCAGGCTAGGGCACCCCGAGGCTTTAGGCTAGGGCTCCCCAAGGCTAAGGCTAGGGCTCCCCTAGCCTTCAGGCTAGGGCACCCCTAGGCTTTAGGCTCCCCTAGGCTAAGGCTAGGGCTCCCTAGCCTTCAGGCTAGGGCACCCCTGAGGCTTTAGGCTCCCCTAGGCTAAGGCTAGGGCTCCCCTAGCCTTCAGGCTAGGGCACCCCGAGGCTTTAGGCTCCCCTAGGCTAAGGCTAGGGCTCCCCTAGCCTTCAGGCTAGGGCACCCCTAGGCTTTAGGCTAGGGCTCCCCTAGGCTAAGGCTAGGGCTCCCCTAGCCTTCAGGCTAGGGCACCCCGAGGCTTTAGGCTCCCCTAGGCTAAGGCTAGGGCTCCCCTAGCCTTCAGGCTAGGGCACCCCGAGGCTTTAGGCTCCCCTAGGCTAAGGCTAGGGCTCCCCTAGCCTTCAGGCTAGGGCACCCCGAGGCTTTAGGCTCCCCTAGGCTAAGGCTAGGGCTCCCCTAGCCTTCAGGCTAGGGCACCCCGAGGCTTTAGGCTCCCCTAGGCTAAGGCTAGGGCTCCCCTAGCCTTCAGGCTAGGGCACCCCGAGGCTTTAGGCTCCCCTAGGCTAAGGCTAGGGCTCCCCTAGCCTTCAGGCTAGGGCACCCCGAGGCTTTAGGCTCCCCTAGGCTAAGGCTAGGGCTCCCCTAGCCTTCAGGCTAGGGCACCCCGAGGCTTTAGGCTCCCCTAGGCTAAGGCTAGGGCTCCCCTAGCCTTCAGGCTAGGGCACCCCGAGGCTTTAGGCTCCCCTAGGCTAAGGCTAGGGCTCCCCTAGCCTTCAGGCTAGGGCACCCCGAGGCTTTAGGCTCCCCTAGGCTAAGGCTAGGGCTCCCCTAGCCTTCAGGCTAGGGCACCCCGAGGCTTTAGGCTCCCCTAGGCTAAGGCTAGGGCTCCCCTAGCCTTCAGGCTAGGGCACCCCGAGGCTTTAGGCTCCCCTAGGCTAAGGCTAGGGCTCCCCTAGCCTTCAGGCTAGGGCACCCCGAGGCTTTAGGCTCCCCTAGGCTAAGGCTAGGGCTCCCCTAGCCTTCAGGCTAGGGCACCCCGAGGCTTTAGGCTCCCCTAGGCTAAGGCTAGGGCTCCCCTAGCCTTCAGGCTAGGGCACCCCGAGGCTTTAGGCTCCCCTAGGCTAAGGCTAGGGCTCCCCTAGCCTTCAGGCTAGGGCACCCCGAGGCTTTAGGCTCCCCTAGGCTAAGGCTAGGGCTCCCCTAGCCTTCAGGCTAGGGCACCCCGAGGCTTTAGGCTCCCCTAGGCTAAGGCTAGGGCTCCCCTAGCCTTCAGGCTAGGGCACCCCGAGGCTTTAGGCTCCCCTAGGCTAAGGTTAGGGCTCCCCTAGCCTTCAGGCTAGGGCACCCCGAGGCTTTAGGCTCCCCTAGGCTAAGGCTAGGGCTCCCCTAGCCTTCAGGCTAGGGCAACCCGAGGCTTTAGGCTCCCCTAGGCTAAGGCTAGGGCTCCCCTAGCCTTCAGGCTAGGGCACCCCGAGGCTTTAGGCTCCCCTAGGCTAAGGCTAGGGCTCCCCTAGCCTTCAGGCTAGGGCACCCCGAAGCTTTAGGCTCCCCTAGGCTAAGGCTAGGGCTCCCCTAGCCTTCAGGCTAGGGCACCCCGAGGCTTTAGGCTCCCCTAGGCTAAGGCTAGGGCTCCCCTAGCCTTCAGGCTAGGGCACCCCGAGGCTTTAGGCTCCCCTAGGCTAAGGCTAGGGCTCCCCTAGCCTTCAGGCTAGGGCACCCCGAGGCTTTAGGCTCCCCTAGGCTAAGGCTAGGGCTCCCCTAGCCTTCAGGCTAGGGCACCCCGAGGCTTTAGGCTCCCCTAGGCTAAGGCTAGGGCTCCCCTAGCCTTCAGGCTAGGGCACCCCGAGGCTTTAGGCTCCCCTAGGCTAAGGCTAGGGCTCCCCTAGCCTTCAGGCTAGGGCACCCCGAGGCTTTAGGCTCCCCTAGGCTAAGGCTAGGGCTCCCCTAGCCTTCAGGCTAGGGCACCCCGAGGCTTTAGGCTCCCCTAGGCTAAGGCTAGGGCTCCCCTAGCCTTCAGGCTAGGGCACCCCGAGGCTTTAGGCTCCCCTAGGCTAAGGCTAGGGCTCCCCTAGCCTTCAGGCTAGGGCACCCCGAGGCTTTAGGCTCCCCTAGGCTAAGGCTAGGGCTCCCCTAGCCTTCAGGCTAGGGCACCCCGAGGCTTTAGGCTCCCCTAGGCTAAGGCTAGGGCTCCCCTAGCCTTCAGGCTAGGGCACCCCTAGGCTTTAGGCTCCCCTAGGCTAAGGCTAGGGCTCCCCTAGCCTTCAGGCTAGGGCACCCCTAGGCTTTAGGCTCCCCTAGGCTAAGGCTAGGGCTCCCCTAGCCTTCAGGCTAGGGCACCCCTAGGCTTTAGGCTAGGGCTCCCCAAGGCTAAGGCTAGGGCTCCCCTAGCCTTCAGGCTAGGGCACCCCTAGGCTTTAGGCTCCCCTAGGCTAAGGCTAGGGCTCCCCTAGCCTTCAGGCTAGGGCAACCCTAGGCTTTAGGCTCCCCTAGGCTAAGGCTAGGGCTCCCCTAGCCTTCAGGCTAGGGCACCCCTAGGCTTTAGGCTCCCCTAGGCTAAGGCTAGGGCTCCCTAGCCTTCAGGCTAGGGCACCCCTAGGCTTTAGGCTAGGGCTCCCCTAGGCTAAGGCTAGGGCTCCCCTAGCCTTCAGGCTAGGGCACCCCTAGGCTTTAGGCTAGGGCTCCCCTAGGCTAAGGCTAGGGCTCCCCTAGCCTTCAGGCTAGGGCACCCCTAGGCTTTAGGCTAGGGCTCCCCTAGGCTAAGGCTAGGGCTCCCCTAGCCTTCAGGCTAGGGCACCCCTAGGCTTTAGGCTAGGGCTCCCCTAGGCTAAGGCTAGGGCTCCCCTAGCCTTCAGGCTAGGGCACCCCTAGGCTTTAGGCTAGGGCTCCCCTAGGCTAAGGCTAGGGCTCCCCTAGCCTTCAGGCTAGGGCACCCCTAGGCTTTAGGCTAGGGCTCCCCTAGGCTAAGGCTAGGGCTCCCCTAGCCTTCAGGCTAGGGCACCCCTAGGCTTTAGGCTAGGGCTCCCCTAGGCTAAGGCTAGGGCTCCCCTAGCCTTCAGGCTAGGGCACCCCTAGGCTTTAGGCTAGGGCTCCCCTAGGCTAAGGCTAGGGCTCCCCTAGCCTTCAGGCTAGGGCACCCCTAGGCTTTAGGCTAGGGCTCCCCTAGGCTAAGGCTAGGGCTCCCCTAGCCTTCAGGCTAGGGCACCCCTAGGCTTTAGGCTAGGGCTCCCCTAGGCTAAGGCTAGGGCTCCCCTAGCCTTCAGGCTAGGGCACCCCTAGGCTTTAGGCTAGGGCTCCCCTAGGCTAAGGCTAGGGCTCCCCTAGCCTTCAGGCTAGGGCACCCCTAGGCTTTAGGCTAGGGCTCCCCTAGGCTAAGGCTAGGGCTCCCCTAGCCTTCAGGCTAGGGCACCCCTAGGCTTTAGGCTAGGGCTCCCCTAGGCTAAGGCTAGGGCTCCCCTAGCCTTCAGGCTAGGGCACCCCTAGGCTTTAGGCTAGGGCTCCCCTAGGCTAAGGCTAGGGCTCCCCTAGCCTTCAGGCTAGGGCACCCCTAGGCTTTAGGCTAGGGCTCCCCTAGGCTAAGGCTAGGGCTCCCCTAGCCTTCAGGCTAGGGCACCCCTAGGCTTTAGGCTAGGGCTCCCCTAGGCTAAGGCTAGGGCTCCCCTAGCCTTCAGGCTAGGGCACCCCTAGGCTTTAGGCTAGGGCTCCCCTAGGCTCAGGCTAGGGCTCCCCTAGCCTTCAGGCTAGGGCACCCCTAGGCTTTAGGCTAGGGCTCCCCTAGGCTCAGGCTAGGGCTCCCCTAGCCTTCAGGCTAGGGCACCCCTAGGCTTTAGGCTAGGGCTCCCCTAGGCTCAGGCTAGGGCTCCCCTAGCCTTCAGGCTAGGGCACCCCTAGGCTTTAGGCTAGGGCTCCCCTAGGCTCAGGCTAGGGCTCCCCTAGCCTTCAGGCTAGGGCACCCCTAGGCTTTAGGCTAGGGCTCCCCTAGGCTCAGGCTAGGGCTCCCCTAGCCTTCAGGCTAGGGCACCCCTAGGCTTTAGGCTAGGGCTCCCCTAGGCTCAGGCTAGGGCTCCCCTAGCCTTCAGGCTAGGGCACCCCTAGGCTTTAGGCTAGGGCTCCCCTAGGCTCAGGCTAGGGCTCCCCTAGCCTTCAGGCTAGGGCACCCCTAGGCTTTAGGCTAGGGCTCCCCTAGGCTCACAGGCTAGGGCTCCCCTAGCCTTCAGGCTAGGGCACCCCTAGGCTTTAGGCTAGAGCTCCCCTAGGCTCAGGCTAGGGCTCCCCTAGCCTTCAGGCTAGGGCACCCCTAGGCTTTAGGTTAGGGCTCCCCTAGGCTCAGGCTAGGGCTCCCCTAGCCTTCAGGCTAGGGCACCCCTAGGCTTTAGGCTAGGGCTCCCCTAGGCTCAGGCTAGGGCTCCCCTAGCCTTCAGGCTAGGGCACCCCTAGGCTTTAGGCTAGGGCTCCCCTAGGCTCAGGCTAGGGCTCCCCTAGCCTTCAGGCTAGGGCACCCCTAGGCTTTGGGCTCCCCTAGGCTAAGGCTAGGGCTCCCCTAGCCTTCAGGCTAGGGCACCCCTAGGCTTTAGGCTAGGGCTCCCCTAGGCTAAGGCTAGGGCTCCCCTAGCCTTCAGGCTAGGGCACCCCGAGGCTTTAGGCTAGGGCTCCCCTAGGCTAAGGCTAGGGCTCCCCTAGCCTTCAGGCTAGGGCACCCCGAGGCTTTAGGCTAGGGCTCCCCTAGGCTAAGGCTAGGGCTCCCCTAGCCTCCAGGCTAGGGCACCCCGAGGCTTTAGGCTAGGGCTCCCCTAGGCTAAGGCTAGGGCTCCCCTAGCCTTCAGGCTAGGGCACCCCTAGGCTTTAGGCTAGGGCTCCCCTAGGCTAAGGCTAGGGCTCCCCTAGCCTTCAGGCTAGGGCACCCCTAGGCTTTAGGCTAGGGCTCCCCTAGGCTAAGGCTAGGGCTCCCCTAGCCTTCAGGCTAGGGCACCCCTAGGCTTTAGGCTAGGGCTCCCCTAGGCTAAGGCTAGGGCTCCCCTAGCCTTCAGGCTAGGGCACCCCTAGGCTTTAGGCTAGGGCTCCCCTAGGCTAAGGCTAGGGCTCCCCCTAGCCTTCAGGCTAGGGCACCCCTAGGCTTTAGGCTAGGGCTCCCCTAGGCTAAGGCTAGGGCTCCCCTAGCCTTCAGGCTAGGGCACCCCTAGGCTTTAGGCTCCCCTAGGCTAAGGCTAGGGCTCCCCTAGCCTTCAGGCTAGGGCACCCCTAGGCTTTAGGCTCCCCTAGGCTAAGGCTAGGGCTCCCCTAGCCTTCAGGCTAGGGCACCCCTAGGCTTTAGGCTCCCCTAGGCTAAGGCTAGGGCTCCCCTAGCCTTCAGGCTAGGGCACCCCTAGGCTTTAGGCTCCCCTAGGCTAAGGCTAGGGCTCCCCTAGGCTAAGGCTAGGGCTACCCTAGCCTTCAGGCTAGGGCACCCCTAGGCTTTAGGCTAAGGCTCCCCTAGGCTAAGGCTAGGGCTCCCCCTAGCCTTCAGGCTAGGGCACCCCTAGGCTTTAGGCTAGGGCTCCCCTAGGCTAAGGCTAGGGCTCCCCTAGCCTTCAGGCTAGGGCACCCCTAGGCTTTAGGCTAGGGCTCCCCTAGGCTAAGGCTAGGGCTCCCCTAGCCTTCAGGCTAGGGCACCCCTAGGCTTTAGGCTAGGGCTCCCCTAGGCTAAGGCTAGGGCTCCCCTAGCCTTCAGGCTAGGGCACCCCTAGGCTTTAGGCTAGGGCTCCCCTAGGCTAAGGCTAGGGCTCCCCTAGCCTTCAGGCTAGGGCACCCCTAGGCTTTAGGCTAGGGCTCCCCTAGGCTAAGGCTAGGGCTCCCCTAGCCTTCAGGCTAGGGCACCCCTAGGCTTTAGGCTAGGGCTCCCCTAGGCTCAGGCTAGGGCTCCCCTAGCCTTCAGGCTAGGGCACCCCTAGGCTTTAGGCTAGGGCTCCCCTAGGCTCAGGCTAGGGCTCCCCTAGCCTTCAGGCTAGGGCACCCCTAGGCTTTAGGCTAGGGCTCCCCTAGGCTCAGGCTAGGGCTCCCCTAGCCTTCAGGCTAGGGCACCCCTAGGCTTTAGGCTAGGGCTCCCCTAGGCTCAGGCTAGGGCTCCCCTAGCCTTCAGGCTAGGGCACCCCTAGGCTTTAGGCTAGGGCTCCCCTAGGCTCAGGCTAGGGCTCCCCTAGCCTTCAGGCTAGGGCACCCCTAGGCTTTAGGCTAGGGCTCCCCTAGGCTCAGGCTAGGGCTCCCCTAGCCTTCAGGCTAGGGCACCCCTAGGCTTTAGGCTAGGGCTCCCCTAGGCTCAGGCTAGGGCTCCCCTAGCCTTCAGGCTAGGGCACCCCTAGGCTTTAGGCTAGGGCTCCCCTAGGCTCAGGCTAGGGCTCCCCTAGCCTTCAGGCTAGGGCACCCCTAGGCTTTAGGCTAGGGCTCCCCTAGGCTCAGGCTAGGGCTCCCCTAGCCTTCAGCCTAGGCACCCCTAGGCTTTAGGCTAGGGCTCCCCTAGGCTCAGGCTAGGGCTCCCCTAGCCTTCAGGCTAGGGCACCCCTAGGCTTTAGGCTAGGGCTCCCCTAGGCTCAGGCTAGGGCTCCCCTAGCCTTCAGGCTAGGGCACCCCTAGGCTTTAGGCTAGGGCTCCCCTAGGCTCAGGCTAGGGCTCCCCTAGCCTTCAGGCTAGGGCACCCCTAGGCTTTAGGCTAGGGCTCCCCTAGGCTCAGGCTAGGGCTCCCCTAGCCTTCAGGCTAGGGCACCCCTAGGCTTTAGGCTAGGGCTCCCCTAGGCTCAGGCTAGGGCTCCCCTAGCCTTCAGGCTAGGGCACCCCTAGGCTTTAGGCTAGGGCTCCCCTAGGCTCAGGCTAGGGCTCCCCTAGCCTTCAGGCTAGGGCACCCCTAGGCTTTGGGCTCCCCTAGGCTCAGGCTAGGGCTCCCCTAGCCTTCAGGCTAGGGCACCCCTAGGCTTTGGGCTCCCCTAGGCTCAGGCTAGGGCTCCCCTAGCCTTCAGGCTAGGGCACGCCTAGGCTTTAGGCTAGGGCTCCCCTAGGCTAAGGCTAGGGCTCCCCTAGCCTTCAGGCTAGGGCACCCCGAGGCTTTAGGCTAGGGCTCCCCTAGGCTAAGGCTAGGGCTCCCCTAGCCTTCAGGCTAGGGCACCCCGAGGCTTTAGGCTAGGGCTCCCCTAGGCTAAGGCTAGGGCTCCCCTAGCCTCCAGGCTAGGGCACCCCGAGGCTTTAGGCTAGGGCTCCCCTAGGCTAAGGCTAGGGCTCCCCTAGCCTCCAGGCTAGGGCACCCCGAGGCTTTAGGCTAGGGCTCCCCTAGGCTAAGGCTAGGGCTCCCCTAGCCTCCAGGCTAGGGCACCCCGAGGCTTTAGGCTAGGGCTCCCCTAGGCTAAGGCTAGGGCTCCCCTAGCCTCCAGGCTAGGGCACCCCGAGGCTTTAGGCTAGGGCTCCCCTAGGCTAAGGCTAGGGCTCCCCTAGCCTCCAGGCTAGGGCACCCCGAGGCTTTAGGCTAGGGCTCCCCTAGGCTAAGGCTAGGGCTCCCCTAGCCTCCAGGCTAGGGCACCCCGAGGCTTTAGGCTAGGGCTCCCCTAGGCTAAGGCTAGGGCTCCCCTAGCCTCCAGGCTAGGGCACCCCGAGGCTTTAGGCTAGGGCTCCCCTAGGCTAAGGCTAGGGCTCCCCTAGCCTCCAGGCTAGGGCACCCCGAGGCTTTAGGCTAGGGCTCCCCTAGGCTAAGGCTAGGGCTCCCCTAGCCTCCAGGCTAGGGCACCCCGAGGCTTTAGGCTAGGGCTCCCCTAGGCTAAGGCTAGGGCTCCCCTAGCCTCCAGGCTAGGGCACCCCTAGGCTTTAGGCTAGGGCTCCCCTAGGCTAAGGCTAGGGCTCCCCTAGCCTCCAGGCTAGGGCACCCCGAGGCTTTAGGCTAGGGCTCCCCTAGGCTAAGGCTAGGGCTCCCCTAGCCTCCAGGCTAGGGCACCCCGAGGCTTTAGGCTAGGGCTCCCCTAGGCTAAGGCTAGGGCTCCCCTAGCCTCCAGGCTAGGGCACCCCGAGGCTTTAGGCTAGGGCTCCCCTAGGCTAAGGCTAGGGCTCCCCTAGCCTCCAGGCTAGGGCACCCCGAGGCTTTAGGCTAGGGCTCCCCTAGGCTAAGGCTAGGGCTCCCCTAGCCTCCAGGCTAGGGCACCCCGAGGCTTTAGGCTAGGGCTCCCCTAGGCTAAGGCTAGGGCTCCCCTAGCCTCCAGGCTAGGGCACCCCGCGGCTTTAGGCTAGGGCTCCCCTAGGCTAAGGCTAGGGCTCCCCTAGCCTCCAGGCTAGGGCACCCCGAGGCTTTAGGCTAGGGCTCCCCTAGGCTAAGGCTAGGGCTCCCCTAGCCTCCAGGCTAGGGCACCCCCGAGGCTTTAGGCTAGGGCTCCCCTAGCCTCCAGGCTAGGGCACCCCGAGGCTTTAGGCTAGGGCTCCCCTAGGCTAAGGCTAGGGCTCCCCTAGCCTCCAGGCTAGGGCACCCCGAGGCTTTAGGCTAGGGCTCCCCTAGGCTAAGGCTAGGGCTCCCCTAGCCTCCAGGCTAGGGCAACCCGAGGCTTTAGGCTAGGGCTCCCCTAGGCTAAGGCTAGGGCTCCCCTAGCCTCCAGGCTAGGGCACCCCGAGGCTTTAGGCTAGGGCTCCCCTAGGCTAAGGCTAGGGCTCCCCTAGCCTCCAGGCTAGGGCACCCCGAGGCTTTAGGCTAGGGCTCCCCTAGGCTAAGGCTAGGGCTCCCCTAGCCTCCAGGCTAGGGCACCCCGAGGCTTTAGGCTAGGGCTCCCCTAGGCTAAGGCTAGGGCTCCCCTAGCCTCCAGGCTAGGGCACCCCGAGGCTTTAGGCTAGGGCTCCCCTAGGCTAAGGCTAGGGCTCCCCTAGCCTCCAGGCTAGGGCACCCCGAGGCTTTAGGCTAGGGCTCCCCTAGGCTAAGGCTAGGGCTCCCCTAGCCTCCAGGCTAGGGCACCCCGAGGCTTTAGGCTAGGGCTCCCCTAGGCTAAGGCTAGGGCTCCCCTAGCCTCCAGGCTAGGGCACCCCGAGGCTTTAGGCTAGGGCTCCCCTAGGCTAAGGCTAGGGCTCCCCTAGCCTCCAGGCTAGGGCACCCCGAGGCTTTAGGCTAGGGCTCCCCTAGGCTAAGGCTAGGGCTCCCCTAGCCTCCAGGCTAGGGCACCCCGAGGCTTTAGGCTAGGGCTCCCCTAGGCTAAGGCTAGGGCTCCCCTAGCCTCCAGGCTAGGGCACCCCGAGGCTTTAGGCTAGGGCTCCCCTAGGCTAAGGCTAGGGCTCCCCTAGCCTCCAGGCTAGGGCACCCCGAGGCTTTAGGCTAGGGCTCCCCTAGGCTAAGGCTAGGGCTCCCCTAGCCTCCAGGCTAGGGCACCCCGAGGCTTTAGGCTAGGGCTCCCCTAGGCTAAGGCTAGGGCTCCCCTAGCCTCCAGGCTAGGGCACCCCGAGGCTTTAGGCTAGGGCTCCCCTAGGCTAAGGCTAGGGCTCCCCTAGCCTCCAGGCTAGGGCACCCCGAGGCTTTAGGCTAGGGCTCCCCTAGGCTAAGGCTAGGGCTCCCCTAGCCTCCAGGCTAGGGCACCCCGAGGCTTTAGGCTAGGGCTCCCCTAGGCTAAGGCTAGGGCTCCCCTAGCCTCCAGGCTAGGGCACCCCGAGGCTTTAGGCTAGGGCTCCCCTAGGCTAAGGCTAGGGCTCCCCTAGCCTCCAGGCTAGGGCACCCCGAGGCTTTAGGCTAGGGCTCCCCTAGGCTAAGGCTAGGGCTCCCCTAGCCTCCAGGCTAGGGCACCCCGAGGCTTTAGGCTAGGGCTCCCCTAGGCTAAGGCTAGGGCTCCCCTAGCCTCCAGGCTAGGGCACCCCGAGGCTTTAGGCTAGGGCTCCCCTAGGCTAAGGCTAGGGCTCCCCATGCCTCCAGGCTAGGGCACCCCGAGGCTTTAGGCTAGGGCTCCCCTAGGCTAAGGCTAGGGCTCCCCTAGCCTCCAGGCTAGGGCACCCCTAGGCTTTAGGCTAGGGCTCCCCTAGCCTCCAGGCTAGGGCACCCCTAGGCTTTAGGCTAGGGCTCCCCTAGGCTAAGGCTAGGGCTCCCCTAGCCTCCAGGCTAGGGCACCCCTAGGCTTTAGGCTAGGGCTCCCCTAGGCTAAGGCTAGGGCTCCCCTAGCCTCCAGGCTAGGGCACCCCTAGGCTTTAGGCTAGGGCTCCCCTAGGCTAAGGCTAGGGCTCCCT
>NW_027457848.1:7500-15000 GCF_050624435.1 Tenrec ecaudatus
GTTTAGGGTTAGGGTTAGGTTTATGGTTTGGGTTAGGGTTAGGGTTAAGGTTCGTTTTAGGATTAGGATTAGGGTTAGGGTTAGGGTTAGGGATAGGGTTAAGGTTAAGGTTAGGGTTAGGGTTGGCGTTAGGGTTAGGGTTTAGGGTTAGGGTTAGGGTTAGGGGTTAGGGTTAGGGTTAGGTTTAGTGTTAGGGTTAGGGGTTAGGGGTTAGGGTTAGTGTTAGGGTTAGGGTGAGGGGTTAGGGGTTAAGTTTTGGGTTAGGGGTTAGGTGTTAGGGTTAGGGTTAGGGTTAGGTTTAGGGTTAGGGTTAGGGTTAGGGTTAGGGTTAGTGTTAGGGTTACGGTTAGGGTTAGGGATTAGGGTTAGGTTTAGGTTTAGTGTTAGTGTTAGGGGTTAGGGGTCAGGGTTAGTGTTAGGGTTAGGGTTAGGGGTTAGGGGTTAGGGTTTGGGTTAGGGGTTAGGGGTTAGGGTTAGGGTTAGGGTTACGTTTAGGGTTAGGGTTAGGATTAGCGTTAGGAGTTAGGGTTAGGTTTAGGTTTAGGGTTAGGGTTAGGGTTAGGGTTAGGATTAGTTGTTAGGGGTTAGGCTTAGGGATAGGGTTAGGGTTTAGGAGTTAGGGTTAGGTTTAGGTTTTGGGTTATGGTTAGGGTTACGGTTAGGCTTAGGTTTAGGGTTTGGGTTATGGTTTGGGTAAGGGTTAGGGTTAGGGTTAGGGTTAGGGTTAGGGTTAGGGTTAGGGTTATGGTTAGGGGTAGGGTTAGGGTTAAGGTTAGGCTTAGGGTTAGAGTTAGCGGTTAGGGATTAGGGGTTAGCAGCTAGGGGTTAGGGTTAGTTTTATTGTTAGGGTTAGGGTTAGTGTTAGGTTTAGGGTTAGGGTTAGGGTTAGGGGTTAGGGTTAGGGTTAGGGTTAGGGTTAGGTTTAGGGTTAGTGTTAAGGTTAGGGTTAGGGTTAGTGTTAGGGGTTAGGTTTAGTTTAGGCTTAGGGTTAAGTTTAGTGTTAGGGTTAGGGTTTAGGGTTAGGGTTAGGGTTAGGGTTAGGGATAGGGTTAGGATTAGGGTTAGGGTTAAGGGTTTAGGGTTTAGGGTTAGTATTAGGGTTACGGTTAGGGTTAAGGTTAGGTTAGGGTTAGGGAAAGGGTTCGGATTAGGGTTAGGGGTTAGGGTTAGGGTTAGGTTTAGTGTTAGGTTAGGGCTTAGGGTTTAGGGTTAGTGTTAGGGTTAGTGTTAGGGGTAGGGGTTAGGGTTGGGCTTAGGGGTTAGGGGTTAGGGTTAGGGTTAGGGTTAGGATTTGGGTTAGGGTTTGAGTTAGGGTTAGGGTTATGGTTAGGGTTTGGGTTAGGGTTAGGGTTAAGGTTAGGCTTAGAGTTAGGGTTAGGGGTTAGGGATTAGGGGTAAGCAGTTAGGGGTTAGGGTTAGTGTTAGGGTTAGGGTTAGGGTTAGGGTTAGGGTTAGGGGTTAGGGTTAGTGTTAGTGTTAGGGTTAGGGTTTAATGTAAGGGTTAGGGTTTGGGTTAGGGTTGTTGTAAATTTTTGGGTTAGGTATAGGGTTAAGATTAGGGTTAGGGTTAGGGGTTAGGGGTTACGGGTTAGGTGTTAGGGGTTACGGGTTAGGGGTTAGGGGTTAGGGTTAGTGTTAGGTGTAGGGTTAGGTTTAGGGTTAGGGTAAGTATTAGGTTTAGGGTTAGGTTTTGGGTTAGGGTTTAGGGTTAAGGGAAGAGTTAGGGTTATGGGTTAGGGTTAGGTATTAGGTTTAGGGTTAGGGTTTAAGTTTATTGTTAGGGTTATGGTTAGGGTTAGGATTAGGGTTAAGGTTAAGGGTTTATGCTTTAGGGTTTAGGGTTAGAATTAAGGTTAGGGTTCGGTTTAGGGTTCGGGTTAGGGTTATGGTTAGGTTTAGGGTTAGGTTTTAAGGATAGGGTTAGTGTTATGGTTAGGGTTAAAATTTTAGGGTTTAGGGTTCGGGTTAGGGTTAGAGTTAGGGTTAGGGTTAGGGTTAGGTTTAGGGTTAGGGTTAGGGTTAGGGGTTGGGGGTTAGGGTTAGGGTTAGGGTTAGGGTTAGGGTTAGGGGTCAGGGGTTAGGGTTAGGGTTAGGGTTAGGGTTAGGGTTAGGTTTAGGGTTAGTGATAGGGTTAGGGTTAGGGGTTAGGGGTTAGGGTTTAGGGTTACAATTAGGTTTAGGGTTAGGTTTAGGGTTAGGGTTAGTGTTAAGTTTAGGTTTAGGGTTAGGGTTAGGGTTAGGGTTAGCGATAGGGTTAATGTTAAGGTTAGGTTTAGGGTTGGGGTTAGGGTTAGGGTTTAGGTTTCGCGTTAGGGTTAGGGTTAGGGTTAGTGTTAGGGTTAGCTTTAGGATTAGGGTTAGGTAAAGGGTTTAGGGTTAGGGTTTAGGGTTTAGGGTTAGGGTTAGGGTTAGGGTTTAGGTTTTAGGTTGGGATTAGGGTTAAGGGTTAAGGGTTAAGGGTTAAGGGTTAAAAGTTAAGGGTTTAGGGTTAGGATTAGGGTTAGGGTTAAGGTTAGGTTTAGGGTTAGGGTTAGAGTTTAGGTTTAGGGTTAGGGTTAGGGTTTAGGGTTAATGTCAAGGTTAGGGTTAGGGTTTACGGTTAGGTTTAGAGTTAGGGTTAGGGTTAGGGTTATGTTTAGGGTTAGGGTTAGGGTTTAGGGTTAGGGTTAGGGTTACGGTTAAGATTAGGGTTAGGGTTATGATTATGGGTTAGGGGTTAGGGGTTAGGGGTAAGGGTTAGTGTTAGGTTTAGGGTTAGGGTTAGGGTTAGGGTAAGTGTTAGGTTTAGGGTTAGGTTTAGGGTTAGGGGTTAGGGTTAGGGTTTGGGATAGGGTTTAAGGTTAGGGTTAGGGTTTGGGTTAGGGTTAGGGTTAGGATTAGGGTTAGGGTTTGGGTTAGGCTTCGGGTTAGGGTTATGTTTAGGGTTAGGGTTAGGGTTTAAGGGTAGGGTTAGGGTTACGGTTAGGGTTAGGATTAGGGTTAGGGTTAAGGGTTTAGGGTTTAGGGTTCGGGTTAGGGTTAGTGTTAGTGTTAGGGTTAGGGTTAGGGTTAGGATTAGTGGTTAGGGGTTAGGGTTAGGGTTAGGGTTAGGGTTATGGTTAGGGTTAGGGGTCAGGGGTTAGAGTTAGGGTTAGGGTTAGGTTTAGGTTTATGGTTAGGGTTAGGATTAGGGTTAAGGTTAGGGTTAAGGTTAAGGTTAGGTTTAGGATTAGTATTAGGATTAGGGTTAGGGTTAGGGATAGGGTTAAGTTTAAGGTTAGGGTTAGGGTTGGGGTTAGGGTTAAGTTTTAGGGTTAGGGTTAGGGTTAGGTTTAGGGTTTAGGGATTAGTGTTAGGATTAGGTTTAGGGTTAAGATTAGGGTTAGTGGTAGGGTTAGGGTTAGGATTAGGATTAGGGTAAAGGGTTTAGGGTTAGGGTTTAGGTTTAGGGTTTGGGTTAGGGTTAGGGTTTAGGTTTAGGTTTAGGGTTATGGGTTAAGGGTTAAGGGTTAAAGGTTAAGGGTTTAGAGTTAGGATTAGGGTTAGGGTTAAGTTTAGGTTTAGGGTTAGGGTTAGAGTTAAGGTTTAGGGTTAGGGTTATGGTTAGGGTTTAGGGTTAGTGTCAAGATTAGGGTTAGGGTTTAGGGTTAGGGTTAGGGTTAGGGTTAGGGTTAAGTTTAGTGTTAGGGTTAGGGTTTAGGGTTAGGGTTAGGGTTAGGGTTAGGATTAGGGTTAGGGTTAAGGGTTTAGAGTTTAGGGTTAGGATTAGGGTTACGTTAAGGTTAGGGTTAGGTTTAGGGTTAGGGATAGGGTTAGGATTAGGGTTAGGCTTAGGGGTTAGGGTTAGTGTTAGGGTTAGTGTTAGGGTTTATGGGTTAGGGTTTCGGTTAGGGGTTAGGGGTTAGGGTTAGGGTTAGGGTTAGGGTTAGGTTTAGGGTTTGGGGTTTAGTGTTAGGATTAGGGTTAGGGTTAGGGTTAGTGTTAGTGTTAGGGTTAGGGTTAGGATTATGGTTAGGGTAAAGCGATTAGGGTTAGGGTTTAGGGTTAGCGTTAGGGTTAGGGTTAGGATTAGGGTTAGGGTTAAGGGTTTAGAATTCAGGGTTAGGATTAGGGTTTCGTTAGGGTTAGGGTTAGGGTTATGTTTAGGGTTAGGGTTAGGGGTTAGGGTTTGGGTTAGTGGTTAGTGGTTAGGTTTAGGGTTAGGTTTAGGGTTAGGGTTAGGGTTAGCGTTAGGATTAGCGTTAGGAGTTAGGGTTAGGTTTAGGTTTTGGGTTAGGGTTAGGGTTAGGATTAGTTGTTAGGGGTTAGGGTTAGGGATAGGGTTAGGGTTAGACTTAGGAGTTAGGGATTAGGGTTAGGGTTAGGTTTTGGGTTATGGTTAGGGTTACGGTAAGGCTTAGGTTTAGGGTTTGGGTTAGGGTTTGGGTTAGGGTTAGGGTAAGGGTTAGGGTTAGGGTTAGGGTTAGGGTTAGGGTTAAGGTTAGGCTTAGGGTTAGAGTTAGGGGTTAGGGATTAGGGTTTAGCAGCTAGGGGTTAGGGTTAGTGTTAGTGTTAGGGTTAGCGTTAGTGTTAGGTTTAAGGTTAGTGTTAGGGTTAGGGGTTAGGGTTAGGGTTAGTTTTAAGGTTAGGGTTAGGGTTAGTGTTAGTGGTTAGGGTTAGTTTAGGCTTAGGGTTATGTTTAGGGTTAGGGTTAGGGTTTAGGGTTAGGGTTAGGGATAGGGTTAGGATTAGGTTTAGGGTTAAGGGTTTAGGGTTTAGGGTTACTATTAGGGTTACGGTTAGGGTTAAGGTTAGGGTTAGGGTTAGGGTTAGGGTTAGGGTTAGGTTTAGGGTTAGGGGTTAGGGTTCGGGTTAGGGTTAGGTTAGAGGTTAGGGTTAGGGGTTAGAGTTAGGGTTAGGGTTTAAGGTTAGGGTTAGGGTTAGGGTTAGGGTTAGGATTAGGGTTAGGGTTAAGGGTTTAGGGTTTAGGTTTTAGGGTTAGGATTAGCGTTCGTGTTAGGTTTCGGGTTGGGGTTATGGTTATGGTTAGGGTTTAAGGGTAGGGTTAGGGTTAGGTTTAGGGTTAGGGTTAGGGTAAGGGGTAAGGGGTTAAGGTTAGGGTTAGGGTTAGGAGTCAGGGGTTAGGGTTAGGGTTAGGGTTAGGTTTAGGGTTAGGTTTAGGGTTAGGGTTAGTGTTAAGGGTTAGGGGTTAGGGGTTAGGGTTAAAATTAGGGTTAGGGTTTAGGGTTAGGGTTAGGATTAAGGTTAGGGTTAGGGTTAGGGTTAAGGTTAGGTTTAGGGTTAGGATTAGGGTTAGGGTTAGGGTTAGTGATAGGGTTAAGATTAATATTAGCGTTTGGGTTGGGGTTAGGGTTAGGGTTTAGGGTTAGGGTTAGGGTTAGGGTTAGGGTTGGGGTTAGGGTTTAGGGTTTAGTGTTAGGATTAGGGTTAGGGTTAGTGATAGGGTTAGGGTTAGGGTTAGGGTTAGGGTAAAGGGTTTAGGGTTAGGGTTTAGGGTTAGGGGTAGGGTTAGTGATAGGGTTTAAGTTTTGGGTTAGGGTTAAGGGTTAAGGGTCAAGGGTTAAGGGTTTAGGGTTAGGATTAGGGTTAAGGTTAAGGTTAGGTTTAGGGTTAGGGTTAGAGTTAAGGTTTAGGGTTAGGGTTAGGGTTAGGGTTTAGGGTTAGTGTTAAGGTTAGGGTTAGGGTTTAGGGTTAGGGTTACGGTTAGGGTTAGGGTTAGGATTAGGGTTAGGGTTAGGATTAGGGTTAGGGTTAGGGTTAGAGTTAGGGTTAGGGTTCGGGTTAAGGTTAGGGTTAGGGTTAGGTTTTAAGGTTAGGGTTAGGGTTAGAATTAGGGTTAAGTTTAAGGGTTTAGGGTTTAGGGTTTAGTGTTAGGATTAGGGTTAGGTTTAAGGTTAGGGTTAGGGTTAGTGTTAGGTTTAAGGTTAGGGTTAGGGTTAGGGTTAGGGGTTACAGGTTAGGGGTTAGGGGTTAGGTGATAGGGTTAGTGTTAGGGTTAGGGTTAGGGTTAGGGTTAGGGTTAGGGTTAGTGTTAGGGTTAGTGTTAGGGTAGGTTTAGGGTTAGTGTTACGGTTAGGGTTAGGGTTAGGTTAAGGGTTTAGGGTTCAGGGTATAGGGTTAGGATTAGGGTTAGGGTTAGTGTTAAGGTTAGGTTTAGGGTTACGGTTATGGTTTGGGATAGGTTTATGGTTAGGGATACTGTTAGGGTTAAGGTTAGGTTATGGGTTTAGGGTTTAGGGTTAGGATTAGGGTTACGGTTAAGGTTAGGGTTAGGGTTAGGGTTAGGGGTTAGGGTTAGGGGTTAGCGTTAGTGTTAGGGTTAGGGTTAGGGGTTAGGAGCTAGGGTTAGGGTTAGGGTTAGGGTTAGGGTTAGCGTAAGGCTTAGAGGTAAGGGTTAGTGTTAGGTTTAGCGGTTAGGGTTAGGGTTAGGGTTAGGGTTAGGGTTAGGGTTAGGGTTAGAGGTTAGGAGTTAGTGTTAGTGTTAGGGTTAGGGTTAGGGTTAGGGTTAGGGATAAGGGTTTGGGGTTTCGGGTTAGGATTAGGGTTACGGTTAGGGTTAGGGTTAGGGTTAGGGTTAGAATTAGGCTTAGGGGTTAGGGTTAGGGTTAGGTTTAGGTTTGGGTTAGGGTTAGGGTTAGGAGTTAGGGGTTAGGTTTAGGGTTAGGGTTAGGGTTAGGGGTTAGAGATTAGGGTTAGGGTTAGGGTTTGGGTTAGGGTTAGGGTTAGGGTTAGCGTTAGGGTTAGGGTTAGGGTAAAGGTTAGGCTTAGGGTTAGGGTTAGGGATTATGGATTAGGGGTTAGCACTTAGGGGTTAGGGTTAGTGCTAGGTTTAGGCTTAGGGTTAGGATTAGGGTTAGGGCTTAGGGTTAGGGTTAGGGTTAGGGTTAGGTTTAGGGTTAGGGTTAGGGGTTAGGGTTAGGGTTAGTGTTAGGGTTAGGGTTAGGGTTACGGTTACGGTTTAAGGTTAGGATTAGGTTTAGCGTTAGGGTTAGGATTAGGGTTAAGGTTAAGGGTTTAGGGTTTAGGGTTTGTGGTTAGGATTAGGGTTAGGGTCCGGGATAGGGTTGGGGTTAGGGTTAGGGTTAAGATTAGGGTTAGGGTTAGGATTAGGGGTTACCGGTTAGTGGTTAGGGGTTAGGGTTAGGGTTAGGGTTAGGTTTAGGGTTAGGGGTTAGGGGTTAGGTGTAAGGGGTTAGGGGTTAGGGTTAGGGTTAGGGTTAGGGTTCGTGTTCGGGTTAGGGTTAGGGTTAGGGTCAGGTTCAGGATTAGGATTAGGGTTAGGGTTGGGGTTAGGGTTAGGGTTTAGAGTTAAGGTTAGGGTTAGGGTTAGGGTTAGGTTTAGGAATTTGGGTTAGGGGTTAGGGTTAGTGTTAGGGTTATGGTTACGGTTAGGGTTAGGGTTACGGTTAGGAGTTAGGGGTTAGCGTTAGTGTTAGGTTTAGGGTTAGGGTTTAGGGGTTAGGGTTAGTGTTAGGGTTAGGGTTAGGGTCAGGGTTAGGTTTAGGGTTAGGGTTAGGGTTA